>NC_142802.1:19153793-19319520 GCF_049724085.1 Artemia sp. Qi Xiang Cuo | reverse complement strand
CGAAACATAATTGATGTTTCATTTTAAATTTGCTCAAGGATATCACATATCTTGCATATACTGCATCCCATTCCACGGGACTCGACCTTGGAAATTTAGGTCATTGACCCTATTAACCACGTGTTCTCCCTAGGGAGGCTATGCCCATATATGGTGTAGGGTCAGGACCTTTAGGGTCATCTCTACTGTTATCAGGAAGTATGCAGGCGTTTTCAGGAGGAATTTTTTTCTAGTGGGGGGTCGGAGTAGGGGTTACGGGGGAGGATCTTTCCATGGAGGATATTTCCTTGGGGCAAGGGACATTTCTATGAAGGGGGCGCCAAATTTACCAGCATTATTTAAAAACGATCAGAAATTAAATAAAAAAACAAGTTTTTTTCAACTGAAAGTAATAAGTAGAATCAAAATTTAAAACAAACCGGAATGACTAATTTAATGAAAGGATTTACTGCCATGAAATTGAAACGCCCCGTAAGCATAAGTTTTTTTTAGTACTTTCAAAAGAACTATCTATTCTAATTAATCGGCCTTTGTGATTCAGGGGTTTGTGATTCGATCAAAATTCGAACTTTATCGTAAAGAGCGAGGTATTGGCTAGGGAGCGAACTCCCTAATATAAGTAATAAAAACATACGAATATAGAAATTCGTTACGTAAGTTAATTCGTCAGTTACACCAGAACAAAATTTCGAGAAAGCCAATTAGCCAAAAAAAGGAAAATTAATATGCGAATTTTGGTTTAATTATTCATGTACGGTGAGCCAAATCAAAGCTATATTAATTTAAAAACGTTCAGAAATTAACTAAAAAAAACAAGTTTTTTTAACTGAAAGTAAGGAACGACATTAAAACTTAAAACGAACAGAAATTATTCCGTATGTGAAAGGGGCTGTCCCCTCCTCAACGCCACGCTCTTTACGCTAAAGTTAGACTCTGTCTCACAACTTTGTTTTTTAAAACAATAAAAAGCTTTAGCGTAAAGAGCGAGGCGCTGAGGGGGGACAGCCCTTGTCATATACGGAATAATTTCTGTTCGTTTTCAGTTGTAATGTCGCTCCTTACTTTTAGTTAAAAAACTTGTTTTTTTTAAGTTAATTCCTATACAAGGATGATGGTATTAGCCGCTCATTGTTCGTGAAACGTTTAGCGGTATCTTCAACTAAATTAAAAGACACAGTGCATCCAGTTTAACAAGAAGAAGTATCTGCAATATGTCAAGAACAGCTGAAGGTATTAAGTTGAAAGTGTCGGGGTATGTTGAAGGAAATGCTGAAAAAAGGTCGGAGTGCAACCAGTCCCCTCTCGTGCCTTTTTTAGCTGCATTATTCCTGAAGACATCTTATCAGGATTCTTTATTTAAATTCAAAAAGTTCGATGATTTTCAGCACAGATGTTAATTACTCAACTCCCAGGAAAAGTTCGATTCATCTGAAAGAAAAAATATAAAAACAAATCTGGCTTTAATGGTTTGTGACGTCTAATTTTCATCTTTATTTTGTGACAACAAAACAGAGCTTTCAAACAGTTCGTGGTAACGAACTGTAAGTAAGGAGCGATTCGGCTCAATAGTAACCGAAACTCTAAAAAAAAGTAATTTTGATACCAATAGATACATAAAAAGAATCAAATTTTTATTCTGATTTCAAATATATAAGTCTCATCTCACCCATCAGTCTCACCCATCAAAAGTTACGCATCTTAGAACATTTGCCTGATTTTCGAAAAAAGGGGGAACCATCCCCTAAAAATCATATAACCTTAATGAAAATCACACCATCAGATTCAGCGTGTCAGAGAACCGTACTGTAAAGGTTTCAAGCTCCTACTTGCAAAAATGTGGAATTTTGTATTAAATGCCAGAAGAAAGACCACGGATGCGTGTTTATTTCTTCTTTGTTTTTTCTCCCCATGGGTAATCGTATCAAACCAGTTGTCCTAGAATATCGCAGGAGGGCTCATTCGAACGGAAATTAGAAGCTCTAGTGCCCTTTTTAAGTGACGAAAAAATGGAGGGCAACTGGCCCCCTCCCACGCTCATTTTTTCCCAAAGTCACCCAATCAAAATTTTGCGATAGCCATTTTCTTCAGCATGGTCAAAAAAATATAATAACTATGTCTTTGAGGATGACTTAATCCCCCACAGTCCCCGAGGGAAGGGCTACAAGTTATGAACTTTGCCCAATGTTTACATATAGCATTGGTTATTGGGAAGCATACAGACGTTTTCAGGGGGGATTTTTTCTGGTAGTGGCGAGCGGATGAGGGGTTACGGGGGAGGATCTTTCCATGGAGGAAGTTTTCATGAAGGAAGGGACATTGCTATGAAGGGCGCGCCGGATTTCGTGGAATTATTTGAAAAAAACGATCAGAAAGTTTTCAACTGAAAACTTTTGAACATCAAAACTTAAAACGAACAGAAACTATTACGTATATGGTTGTGTTCGCCCGCTAGTCAATACCTCGCTCTTTACACTAATTTTTTTTTAGTACTTTCATAAGAGCTTTTTATTCTAATTAACGGCCTTTGTGTTTAAGGGGTCATTCTTAAAGAATTGGAAAAAAATTGAACTTTAGCGTAAACAGCGAGGTATTGACTAGGAGGGCGAACCCTCCTAACATACGTATTAAAAAACTACGAATATAGAAGTTCGTTACGTAATTTAATTCGTAAGTTACGTATATTTACTACTAACAAAAAACTTCGTAAATAAAATTAATCAGCTTTCGAGAAAACCATTTAGCGAAAAAAAGTAAAATTAATATACAATTTTCCTTTTAATTATTCATGTACAGTGAGTCAAAATCAAAACCTGCATTAATTTAAAACGCTTAGAAATTAAATAAAATAAAAGTTTTTTTTTAACTGAAAGTATGGAGCAACATTAAAACTTAAAACGAACAGAAATTATTCCGTATACAAAGGGGCTGTCCTCTCCTCAACGCCTCGCTCTTTACGCTAAAGTTTGACTCTGTCTCACAACTATATCAGAGGCAACGCTGTAGCGTTGCCTATAGTAAAGGCCATACGGCTCCAATGTTTTATTATTGTTTTTTTTTTTCCCAGAGGCACTTTATACGGAAGGGGTCGTCGTAGAAACTTCAAATGGGGCTCATTCGATTGGAAATCGATAGTTCTAGTGCCCTTTCTAATAGTCGAAAATGATTGAAGGGCAACAAGCCCCCCCCCCCCCACGCCCATCATTCTCCCAAACACATCCAATCAAAATTTTGAGATAACCATTTTGTTCAGCATAGTTGAATTCCAAATAGAAAATGTATTTTTGAGGAGGACATTCCCCCACAACCCTCAGGACAAGGGTTTTAAGTTATGCCCTGGGGACATAAAAGGTTTTTTATAGAAGGCGTTGTCGTAGAAACTTCAAAACAGGCTCATTCGATTGGAAATTAAAGGGATTTTGCCCTTTTTAATTGTCAAAATTTATTGGAGGGAAACTAGCCCCCCCCCCCCCCGACGCCCATCATTTCCCCAAACACATCCAATCAAAATTTTGAGATAGCCATTTTGTTCAGCGTAGCTGATTTCCACATAGAAAATATATTTTTGAGGAGGACACTCCCTGACAACCCTCAGGGCAAGGGTTTTAAGTTATACCCTGGGGGCATACAAGGTTTTTATAGAAGGCGTTGTCGTAGAAACTTCAAAAAAGGATCATTCGACTGGAAATTCAAAGAACTAGTGCCCTTGTTAATATTCGAAAGTTATTGGAGGCCCCCTAGCCCCCCCCCCCACGCCCATTATTCCCCCGAACGCATCCAATAAAAATTTTGAGATAGCCATTTTGTTCAGCATAGTTGATTTCCAGATAGAAAATATATTTTTGAGGAGGACACTCCCCCACAACCCTCAGGGCAAAGGTTTTAAGTTATGCCCTGGGGGCATGTATGGTTTTTATTGAGACCGTTGTCGTTGAAGCTTCAAAACAAGCTCATTCGACTGGAAATTCAAAGGGCTAGTGCCCTTTCTAAGAGTCGAGAGGGATTGGATGGCAACTAGCCTCCCCCCCACGCCCATCATTTCCCCAAACACATCCAATCAAAATTTTGAGATAGCCATTTTGTTCAGCGTAATAGTTGAGATAGTTGAGATAGCCATTTTGTTCATCGTAGTTTATTTCCAGATAGAAAATATATTTTTGAGGAGGACACTCCCCCACAACCCTCAGGGCAAGGGTTTTCAGGTATTCCCTGGGGGCATATAAGGTTTTTATAGAAGGCGTTGTCGTAGAAACTTAAAAAAGGCTCATTCGATTGGAAATTCAAAGGTTGATTTCCAGATAGAAAATATTTTTGAGGAGGATACTCCCTAACAACCCTCAGGGCAAGGGTTTAAGTTATGTCCTGGGGGCATATAAGGTTTTTATAGAAGACGTTGTCGTAGAAACTTCAAAAAAGGCTCATTCGATTGGAAATTAAAGAGCTAGTGCCCTTTTTAATAGTCGAAAGTGATTGGAGTGTAACTAGCCCCCCTCTCCCCCCACGCCCATCATTACCCCAAACATATCCAATCAAAATTTTCAGATAGCCATTTTGTTCAGCGTAGTTGAATTCCAGATAGAAAATATATTTTTGAGCAGGTAACTCCCTCACAACCCTTAGGGCAAGGATTTTAAGTTATGCCCTTGGGGCATATAAGGTTTTTATAGAAGGCATTGTCGTAGAAACTTCAAAACCGGCTCATTCGATTGGAAATTAAAGGGCTAGTGCCCTTTTTAATAGTCAAAAGTGATTGGAGTGTAACAAGGTCCCCTCCCCCTCCCCACGCTGATCAGAAAAGCCAAGACAGATAGTCCAAGTAATTGAGAGGCAAATGTTTAAATGGCTGGGGCACGGGTAAATTGCAGGAGTATGAATGACTCGACATACTATGACATACTATGAAGGAGTATGAATGCTCGTATTCAAAAACGAACAAAAACTAATTAAAAAAAACTTTCCGTAAAATAAGTTTTTCAAAGAAAAGTAAAGGCAATTTTAAAATTATGATCATAATATAAAAATACTTTTAAAAATTAATAATAAAAACGACCAGAAAGTACTATTAAAGAACAAATGAAACCCAAAACGAACAGAAATTAAACAAACAATTATAGCAAAAAACATGCAGCAAGTAATAATACAAAAGAATAAATAGATCTTAAGGCGAGTAATACTTAGATTGAATATGAAAATCAAGCTTAAAACGAAAACAAATATTTTGCTATTAAAGTATAAATGAAACTTAAAATGAACAGAAATTAAATAACAATCAATGCGAACAAACATACAACATATATTAACGTAAATGAATAAATAAATCTTAAAACGAGTGAAACTTAAATTAAATATGCAAATCAAGTTTGAATCGAATAAAAATAACTACAAACAAGAGTTTGGGTATCGCCTCACTGCAGAAGCCTAAAACCTACTGCGTCATTGGCGTTTCATTTATTCTTTAATAGTAATTTCTGGTCGTTTTGAGTTTGTATTTTAAAAGGTTATTTGTATCAGCTTAAGTTTAAAATTGCCTTTGCTTTTCTTTGAAAAACTTATTTTTCGGAAAGTTTTTTTAATTAATTTTTTAAAACAATAAAAAACTTTACTCTAACGAGCGAGTCGTTGAGGAGAGGACAGCTCCTTTCATATACGGAATAATTTCTGTTCGTTTTAAGTTTTAATGTCGTTGCTTACTTTAGGTTAATTTTTTTTTTTTATTTAATTTCTGAATAATCTTTACAGGCATTTATATCAAGACTTTAAAAACAAACAATTTCTACAAGATTGAACAGGTAAAGATTCTAACTTTTGTTTTACCCTATGACATTGCCTCATATTTATATAATACTGAAAAATTGAGCACGGGTGTTCAGTTTTAGGGCAAGGGTTTTAAATTATGCCCTGGGGGCATATAAGGTTTTTATAGAACGCGTTGTCGTAGAAACTTTAAAACAGGCTCATTCGATTTGAAATTAAAGGGCTAGTGCCCTTTTTAATAGTCGAAAGTGATTGGAGTGCAACTAGCCTCCCCCCCCCCTGACGCCCATCATTTCCCCAAACACATCCAATCAAAATTTTCGAGATAGCAATTTTGTTCAGCGTAGTTGATTTCCAGATAGAAAATATGTTTTTGAGGAGGACAATCCCCCACAACCTTCAGGGCAAGGTTTTTAAGATATGACCTGGGGGCATATAAGGTTTTTATAGAAGGCGTTGTCGCAGAAACTTCAAAAAAGGCTCATTCGATTGGAAATTCAAAGGGATAGTGCCGTTTTCAATAGTTGAAAGTGATTTGAGGGCAACTAACCCCCCTCTCAAGCCCACCTTTTCCCCAAGCACATCCAATCAAAATTTTGAGACAACCATTTTATTAAACGCAGTTTTAAATTCTGGAAATTAGGTCTTTGAGGATGACAACTCCCCCACAGCCCTCATGGCAAGAGTTGTAATTTAAGGATTCTCCGAATCCTTCCCATTATTTCTTATGGAAGGGATGCTCTTATAAACTTTGGAGAGGTCTCATTTGACTGAAAATTGAAAGTTCTTATTCACTTTCTAAGAGTCAAAGGCGATTGGAGGGTAACTAGCCCCCCCTCCTCCACGCCCTACATGCATCAGATAAAATTTTGAGATAGATATTTTGTTAAAAGAGTTCAAAGTTCTGATAACAAAACTCCGGTGTCGACACAGCCCACCAGGGCCCGGGTGTTCAGTTTTAGGGCAAGGGTTTTAAATTATGCCCTGGGGGCATATAAGGTTTTTATAGAAGGCGTTGTCGTAGAAACTTCAAATTAGGCTCATTCGATTGGAAATTAAAGGGCTAGTGCCCTTTTTAATAGTCGAAAGTGATTGGAGGGCAACTAGCCTCCCCCCCTGACGCCCATCATTTCCCCAAACACATCCAATCAAAATTTTCAAGATAGCAATTTTGTTCAGCGTAGTTGATTTCCAGATAGAAAATATATTTTTGAGGAGGACACTCCCTCCAACCTTCAGGGCAAGGTTTTTAAGATATGACCTGGGGGCATATAAGGTTTTTATAGAAGGTGTTGTCGCAGAAACTTCAAAAAAGGCTCATTCGATTGGAAATTCAAAGGGATAGTGCCGTTTTCAATAGTTAAAAGTGATTTGAGGGCAACTAACCCCCCTCTCACGCCCACCTTTTCCCCAAACACATCCAATCAAAATTTTGAGACAACCATTTTATTAAACGCCGTTTTAAATTCTGGAAATTAGGTCTTTGAGGATGACAACTCCCCCACAGCCCTCATGGCAAGAGTTGTAATTTAAGGATTCTCCGAATCCTTCCCATTATTTCTTATGGAAGGGATGCTCGTATTAACTTTGGAGAGGTCTCATTTGACTGAAAATTGAAAGTTCTTGTTCACTTTTTAAGAGTCAAAAGAGATTGGAGGGTAACTAGCCCCCCCCCCTCCTCCACGCCCTAAATGCCTCAGGTAAAAATTTTTAGATAGAAAATTTGTTAAAATATTTCAAAGTTCTGATAAACAAAAAACTCCGGTGTCGACACAGCCCCCCAGGGCCCGGGGGTAGGCGTTGTAAGTTATGCCCCGGGGCATAACTTATTGAAGGGGGCTTTTAACTTATTAGGAGGGGTTTTGTATGGGAAGAACACAAAGGATATCTATTATAATTATCCAATTATAAGGTTGAAATAAATACTCTGGGATAGATATAAAATTGCCTTGGCGCACAAAATCCTATTAAGGTCAATTCCAAACAATCGTTATCCCTTTGTGTCAGCAAGTGAAATGGTCTAAACCCCCTTATTGGAGCTATTTTTAAATCCATTCATTGTTGTTAATCGCTTTCCACAAGTTATGGAAGTTGTCTATTGTTCATATATAAGGTTTTTATGAAATAGGTAATCGTATAGACTTTGAAAAAAGAATGAATTGATTTATATTGACAGCCCTAGATCCGTTTTTTAAAGTCAAGAATAATCAGACAGTAAGCACCCCCCCCCCCCCATGCCATAAAAACTTGAAACTTTTTGCAATAAAAAACGAACAAAAATTAATTAAAAAAAACTTTCCGAAAAATAATTTTTTAAAATAAAATTAAAGGAAATTTTAAATTTAAGCTCATAAGATACAAATACTTTTTAAAATTCAAACTAAAAACCACCACAAATTACTGTTTAAGAACAAATGTAACCCAAAACGAACATAAATTAAACAAACAATTACAGCAAAAAACATACAACGAGTAATATTATAAAAGAATAAACAGATCTTAAAGCAAGTAATGCTTAGATTGAATATGAAAATCAAGCTAGAAACGAAAACAAATATTTTGCTATTAAAGAATAAATGAAACTTAAAACAAATAGAAATTAAATAAAAAATCATAGCAAAAAAACATACAATAGGTAATAATATAAATGAATAAATAAATCTTAAAGTGATTAATACTTCAATTGAATATGCCAATCAAGATTAAAACGAAAAAAAAATATTTTCCTTTTGAAGTATAAATGAAACCCAAACGAACAGAAACTAAATAAACAACCAATGCAAACAAACATACAATATATATTAATGTAAATGAATAAATAAATCTTAAAACGAGTGAAACTTAAATTGAATATGCAAATCAAGTTTGAATCGAATAAAAATAACTACAAACAAGAGTTTGGGTATCGCCTCACTGCAAAAGCCTAAAACCTACTGCGTCATTGGCGTTTCATTTATTGTTTAATAGTAATTTCTGGTCGTTTTGAGTTTGAATTTTAACAAGTATTTGTATCTCCTGAGCTTAAGTTTAAAATGGCCTTTGCTTTTCTTTGAAAAACTTATTTTTCGGAAAGTTTTTTTAATTAATTTTTTAAAACAATAAAAAACTTTACTCTAACGAGCGAGTCGTTGAGGAGAGGACAGCTCCTTTCATATACGGAATAATTTCTGTTCGTTTTAAGTTTTAATGTCGTTCCTTACTTTCGGTTAAATATTTTTTTTTATTTATTTAGTTTCTGAATAATCTTGACAGGCATTTATATCAAGACTTCAAAAACAAACAATTTCTACAAGATTGAACAGGTAAAGATTCTAACTTTTGTTTTACCCTATGATATTGCCTCATATTTATATAATACTGAAAAATTGAGCACGGGTGTTCAGTTGCGCGAGGGTTCAGTTACCTGAGGGATCAGTTGCACGGGTGTTCAGTTGCACGGGAGTTCAGTTGCACAAGGGTTAAGTTAAACAGGGGTCCAGTTAGACGGGGGTTCAGGTAATTGTGGTTGAGTTGTACAGTGGTTCAGTTGCATGGTGGTTTAATTAAATGGGGTTCAGTTGCACGAGGGGTCGGTTGTACGAGGGTTCAGTGCACGGGGGTTCAGTTGCACGGGGTTTCAGTTACAAGAAGGTTCAATTACAAAAAGGTTCAGTTGTACAGGGACTCAGTTTCCGGAAAGTTCAGTTACACGGTGGTTTAGTTCCACGGGGACTCAGTTGCACGGGCGTTCAGTTACAAGAGAGTTCACCCGCACACCCAAATTACGTTCTGGTCTACAGAAGACATGGGGATTGTTAACCTTACTCATTTTAATTTCTGCTTGTTTTGAGTTTGACTTGGTTATTTATTGTAATTTCTATTCGTTCTGGGTTTCTTTTATTTATTGACGGTGATTTGGGGTAGTTTTACGCTTGAAATATCATTTTACTTTATTTCTACTCATTTTTTTTTATAGTGGGGTACTTTAATTTTCTTTGAAGAAATGTATTTTAGTAAATTACCTTTACTATTAGGATTAAGACAAATATTTATCATTATTCCAAAAAAAAATTTTGAATTTGAGTGAGTAGCCTACATTTTTCACTAGCCATTTTATTTCGAAACTCCTTTTTTCATTTTCACTTACTAAGGGGGCTGGGAGGTGCAGCGTCCAAACGGAAAATTTTAAGCATCCGGTTAAGGGTTTTTGTTTTTTTGGCCATGGAGATTTCTATGGTACACGACACAAAAAAGTCACATTTTTGGTTCCACATGTCACCTTACGATGGTGCTATCAAGATGAATAAGAGACCTATAAGCGTTTGAAGCTCTTTTTCTAAATTAACTAAAAAAACTTTCCGAAAAATAAGTTTTTCAAAGAAAAGTAAAGGCCATTTTAAACTTGAGCTCAGCAGATACAAATAACTGTTAAAATTCAAACTCAAAACGACCAGAATTACTATTAAGAATAAATGAAACCCAAAACGAACAGAAATTAAATAAACAATAATAGCAAAAACATACAACAAGTAATAATATAAATGAATAAATAGATCATTTATATTATTCATAAATGAATAACATAAATGAATAAATAGATCTTAAAGCGAATAATGCTTAGATTGAATATAAAAATCAAGCTTAAAACTAAAAAAAATATTTTGCTATTGAAGTATAAATGAAACTTAAAATGAACAGAAATAAAATAAACAATCAATGCGAACAAACATACAATAGATATTAATGTAAATGAACAAATAAATCTTAAAACGAGTGCAACTTAAACTGAATATGCAAATCAAGCTTGAATCGAATAAAAATAACTACAAACAAGAGTTTGGGTATCGCCTCACTGCAGAAGCCTAAAACCTACTGTGTCATTGGCGCTTTACTGAAAATTATATGAGCCTTGAACAGTCTTGGAAAGTATAAACAAAATCAAATTGAATATTAGATATATAATGATATTAATTGTTGAAAGATCCATCAGTTCAAGATTTTCTTTTCACTGTAATTTTATTTTCATTTTCAATGCTGTAAGAACTGAAAAAGAATAAATTTGTAATATACGAGTAATCCGCTTTCAGTGAAGCGCCAATGACGCAGAGGGCTTTAGATTTTTGCAGTTAAAGAAGGGGGCAGTATCCAAATTTTGTTTGTAGTGAAACTATATTTGTCTTGAACAATCTTGGAAAGAACTAATAAATTAAACTGAATATTTGACGTATAATAATATTAATTGCTGAAAGCTCATCAGTTCAAAATTTTACTGTAATTTTAATATTTATTTTCAATATTAAGCACAAAAGAAAACATATGTAATATAACTCGTTTTCAGTAAAGCGCCAATGACGTAGTAGGTTTTAGGCTTCTGCAGTGAGGTGACACCCAAACTTGTTGTAGTTATTTTTATTCGATTCAAGCTTGATTTGCAATTTCAATTTAAGTTTCACTCGTTTTAAGATTTATTTATTCATTTATACTAATATCTATTGTATGTTTGTTCGCATTGATTATTTATTTAAGTTCTGTTCGTTTTAAGTTTCATTTATACTTCAATAGCAAAATGTTTTTTTTTCGTTTTAAGCTTTATTTTCATATTCAATCTAAGGATTACTCGCTTTAAGATCTATTTATTCATTTACATTATTAATTGTTGTATGTTTTTTACTATGATTGTTTTTTAATTTCTGTTCGTTTGGGGTTTTATTTATTCTTTATTAGTAATTTCTGGTCGTTTTGAGTTTGAGTTTTAACAGGTATTTGTATCTCCTGAGCTTAAGTTTAAAATGGCCTTTACTTTTCTTTGAAAAACTTGTTTGTCGGAAAGTTTTTTTTTAGTTAATTTTTGTTCGTTTTTGACTGAAAAAATTTTGAATTTTTTATGGCATGGAGGGGGAGTTACTTACTGTCCGATTATTCTTGACTTTAAAAAACGGATCTAGAACTTTCAATTTAAAATGAATGAGGCTTTTTCGAAGTCTATACGATTACCTCTTTGATAAGAACCTTATATATGAACAATGAACAGCTTACATAACTTGTGGACAGCGATTGACAACAATGAATAGATTGAAAAAATAGCTCCAATAAGGGGGTTTAGACCATTTCACTTGCTGACACAAAGGGATCACGACTGTTTGGAATTGACCTTAATAGGATTTTGTGTGCCAAAGCAATTTTGCATCTATCGCAGAGTATGTATTTTAACCTTATTTTAAGTATGACAGTAATTTTAATTATTTTAGCATTTTCAGTTTGAGAAAATTTCTAGGAGTAGTTGTATAGCCAATTCTTTATCTAGTTCTAATTAGTGTATTTTGATGTGTCTTAACTTCACCTCAAAATTTATATATACAGTTATAAAGAATAGTTATAGTTATTGAAACCTTTCAATAAATGGAAACGGATACCGTAAGCTCATTTCTTATTGGATATTTTCTGCATACTATGGAGAAAGAATTGTTCTCTATACATGTTGATTAATTAATAGCCCTTATGTAGTCTAATTGGAGAAATTGAAAACTTATTTTAATTTATTTTTATTTATATCGTTCCTAAAACTGCCTCCCTTTACTCAACCTGTCTCTTAATGTACAAATATATAGCTCAAGTTAAATATTATTCAGAAGTTTCTTCATTGCTAAATTGACGTAGACTTTCCTCCATAGTCGTTGAATAAACTTACACAAAAAATCAAGCATGGGAAATTCATTGAAAATAAGTAGGATTAATTCTTGTTAGGCCTATATATTTTCGTATTTGCGGGGGAGGGCGGCAGAAGATTGTGGTAAAGTAAAGTGGAGTACTGTTAGGAGAAATAAATAAGTAGTTTAAAAGGTTTAGTTTAATTTTTTAATAATTTCTTCAGAGGAGGCCACTCAGAAGTAAATTTTGGGTACAAAAGTGACACAAATTTTTTTTATTTGACAATCTATTGAACCTCATTGCAAAACGTTTTGTTGAAACTGACGTTAGATCATTGTTCGTGAGGAAATTTTCTCTGTAACTGGGGAGCCATTGCCTCTCCACTAATGCAAAATATAGGAAGTTGGGTAGAACCTCTTCCCCCGCCCTCTCCCAAGAAATACCCTCACCTCCTCAACAAAAATTCTAGCTCCTGTCTTTATCCTCTGAATTTATGACAATTTACGGAATCTTCAAGTTAGATAGGGAACCGGCGTCCCTTTCCCCAGAAGTTCCCCAATCCGTCGGAAAGATTTCCAAGGAAAATCCCCCCTGCTAAAATTCCAAACTCTTCACTTTTAATTGATTAAATATCGATCTTTACAGCGACTCCCCCCCCTTCCTTTGAACTAATTCTGTATAGGCCGGAATACTCAATGAGAGTCAGTATGTTCCAGTGTTAACACATATTTTTTTTTAATGCTAATTATACAATACTATATTTGAATAAAAATCATATATCTACCGTGTGTCTTTGCCTTTCTTGATTTCTCCAGCGTTCAAATATAAGTAAAACCAATAAATCGGATTCAAACTGGATATAAGATAACATTTTGTCATTGAAACAATCGATTGTCCTTGTGACATGTTTCAATGCAAATAGCCTGATTTATCTGCTAATTGTAAATATTAAAAACTACTATATGTATTTTTTTTTAATGTTTATATATATCGTTCCTGAAAGAGTCTCAATTTACTTTATCCCCCCTCCTAGTTTAAAAATATATAGCCCAAGTTACATGTTCATTAAGAATAAGTAATACTTGTTATATGTTTGCGGATTTGGAGGGGAATTTGGCGGATGATAGTGGTACAGTTAAGTGTAGCGCTGTTAGGAATAACAAACAAATAGGTTAAAAAGTTGCCCCTGAAGACTGTGGGGGGAGTGTCCTGCTAAACATATAATTTCCAGAATTTTCAACTACGTTGAACAAAATGGTTATATCAAAATTTTGATTGGATGTGTTTGGGGAAAGGGTAGGCGTGGGAGGGTTGTCAGTTGCCTTAGAATCACTTTCGACTATTAAAAAGGGAACTAGCCATTTAAATTTCCAATCGAATGATCCCTTTCCAAAGTTTCTACGACAACGTTGTCTAAACTAAACCTTATTTGCCCCCAGGGCATAACTTACAACCCTTGCCCTGAGGGCTGTGGGGGAGTTGTCATCCTCAAAGACCTAATTTCCAGAACTTAAAACTACGTTTAATAAAATGGCTATCTCAAAATTTTGATTGGACGTGTTTGGGGAAAAGTTGAGCGTGAGAGAGGGGCTAGTTGCCCTCCAATCACTCTAGATTATTAAAAAGGCACTAGACCTTTGACTTTTCAATTGAATGAGCCTTTTTTGAAGTTTCTACGAACACGCCTTCTATAGAAACCTTATATGCCCCCAGGGCATAACTTAAAACCCTTGTTCTGAGGGTTATGGGGGAGTGTCCTCCTCAAAGACCTAATTTCCAGAACTTAAAACTACGTTTGATAAAGTGGCTATCTCAAAATTTTGATTGGATGTGTTTGGGGAAAAGGTGGACGTGAGAGGGGGGTTAGTTCCCCTCCAATCATTTTTGACCATTAAAAAAGGCATTAGACCTTTGAATTTCCAATCGACTGAGCCTTTTTTGAAGTTTCTACGACCACGCCTTCTATAGAAACCTTATATGCCCCCAGGGCATAACTTAAAACCCTTGTTCTGAGGGTTATGGGGGAGTGTCCTCCTCAAATACATATTTTCTATCTGGATATCAACTACGCTGAACAAAATGGCTATCTCAAAATTTCGATTGATTGTGTTTTGGGGGAATGATGGGGGTGGGGGGGGGGGCTAGTTGCCCCCCAATCATTTTCGACTATTAAAAAGGGCACTAGCCCTTTGAATTTCCAATCGAATGAGTCTTTTTTGAAGTTTCTACGACAACGCTTCCTATAAAAACCTTATTTGCCCCCAGGGCATAACATATAACCCTTGTTCTGAGGGTTGTATGGGGGAGTGTCCTCCTCAAAAATATATTTTCTATCTGGAAATTAACTACGCTTAACAAAATGGCTATCTCAAAATTTTGATTGGCTGTGTTTTGGGGAACGATGGGCGTGGGGAGGGGGTCTAGTTGCCCTCCAATCACTTTCGACTATTAAAAAGGGCACTAGAACTCTCGATTTCCACCAATCGAATGAGCCCCCTTTGAAGTTTCTACGACGACCCCTTCCATATGAAGTGCCTCTGGGGAAAAAAAATAATAATAAAACATTGGAGCCGTATGGCCTTTACTATAGGCAACGCTATAGCGTTGCCTCTGATTCTCAAAAATCCATGTTCATCATTAGCTTTTACTGTTCAGATAAGTTTAAATAATAATCATTCTGAAATAAAAATTAAGGGATTTTTTTTACACTTTTTCCAGAACGTGCATTTTAGTTTTCACCTACAAAATGGGCTGGGAGGCAAAATATATAAGAGAGGAACCACTAATATTCAGTTAAGGATTGTTTTTACCATGGATATTACACTGGTACCCTGTTTTCCAGCCTTTATACCCTAGAAATAACACCAAAAAGTACCATTTCGCTGCAAAATGGCAATTTACGATGGCGTTATCAAGATTAATTTATGAAAAGCATGTAGATATGATCAAGAGCTTAAGTTGACCCACAAATCTCATTGGTCATTAGTGTCTTACTTGCAGTAGTCTGCTAGCCCTACTAGCCAGCAGGGTTGCCAACTTCCAACGTAAGAAAAAAGTGCAAATAAAAGCCAAAAAAGAGTGCAAATTGTTAAAAAAGAGTGCAAGTCAAAAAATTTGCACGCGCACGGCGGTTTCACTGTTCTGACCACTCTTACGCTAATTACAAATAATAATCAATTATCTTACGATCAATAAGCATATTATCTTTTAATTTTTCAAATGTACTTAAAATAAAGTTAGGAGGATTCCCTACTTAAATCAACCCCTAATAATGGGTTAGATAATAATTTTCATTCTTTTTTAGCCTAAAAGATGTCTGTTTTGCTTGAAATTTGCTGGTGTTTATTTTGATTGCTTGAATCTTTAACTGAACTATAGTTGACTTCATCAACTGTTTAGATAAAGTTTAGTCTCCATTTTATCCAAATGTTTTGAAAGGAATATAAGAGGTCCAAGTAACTAGTCGTGAGCTATACCTGACTTCACTGTAGTCTAGTCAAGTACCGTACCCTAGTAGTGAAAAAAAAATGGTGAAAACCTTCTTAGTCACACAAAGTAATTCTTCTTCTTCCTCTACTGGATTATCTCCTCATTCCTTTTCTTGTAAATTTATGCCCAATTCTTATAGGACATGAGTAGTTTTCTGGGACATTCCCAGAAAGTGGATAGCTGCTTGTTTGGCGAATGTACTGGTTTACTTTGAGTACATTAAGTTTGAGCACATTAATGAATATGATCAAATGCGAATGAGACAAGATTTCTGCGAAAGAGGTGTTTTAGATGTGAATCAGAGAAAAAGATCTTTCTGGGTTGTTTTAAGAATAACACAGAAGTGCAAATTTAAATTTTCTACTATAAAAAAACAACATCAATAGCTTGCAAAAATGTTCAATGATACATGTTACATACCATTTTATTTTGATGCATTTGCAGTTTTGATCGAGGTGAAGTTGGAGCCCATCAATAACTGCATAGAATTTCATAAACAATAATATAGTTAATAAACCAAATTTTTATTATATCTTCAATGAATAGTTTATTCTCAGCTCTTTTTACAGCAACAAGGATTGTAGTTGTAAACTACACTTTTTATAACTACAGGCATATGCTACCTCAAAGGATTAAAAAAAAAAAAAAAAAAAAAAAAAAAAAAAAAAAACCTAGGAGGATACGACAATCTAAGGAAGACAACTCTTCATTTGTGCAAATATGAGGATACACAGGCAGAAATTCAATCTTTTAATAAGAAACGTACGCAGAAATTGACTTTAGAGCGGTGCAAAGTGTCAAATAGAGCACAAATTGAAAAAAGGAACACAGACAACGAAAAACCATAGAAAAAATCACGAAAATCTTGCGATTCTAAAAGAAGGATGGGCATTAATATACCATGCTCGCACACTCGGTGCATGATTGCTTATAACTATCAGTAGGGAAGTTTTTTTTAAGGAAGCAAAAGCAAAACGGTTTTATCGTCCTTCAAAACAGCACACAAAATTCCGTGTAGGTTCTAACTCATATAGATAAACTAATAATTAAAACCAACAGTCAAACGAGTTACAAGATATGTAAGAAATGGAATATCTTAATCACTTGTAAGCATAGCGTTTAAATAATAAATTACAGAATCGTAACTTCCATAGCACCCTATAAAACAATGAAGGTTAAAATACAACTGACACACAATGGACAGTATGCAAGTCTAAAAACCAGGCAAGTTAAAACAATAACATATTTGTTTACGCTCTCTGCCTGTGTAAAAAAAAAGAAGATTATTTTCTTCACTAGAAGCATCAGGGAATAAATTCATTTTGTTGAGTAGTAGGAAGGCCATTCTCGCGAAACTGAATGTTAAATTTGGATTCAGGATGCAATTCGGACTATAGAGGTAAGTTTGAACTTTACTCCTCCCCCCTCATGTGCTAATATATACCCTGAATTGGCATATAACGATGGGGTGAAGTGAATTTGCGCCAAAAGGGATTATTATTTTCGGAAGAGCATAAGAAAGGACATCGAGTGGTATGTTCACTTTATTCGTAGGTCAATAATATGAACTGCTCAATATTTACCCATTTTTCATTGTCATTTTCAATTGGCTCCAAAATTTTTGGCCCTGGGTTTATTTCTGAAAGTGTCATTCACTTAACTCAACTGCTTTCCAAGATAGCAAGAATTGTCTAAACTACAACTTTAGGCTACCCCATATTTTTCTTATGCATACTTTTATGTCATTTTGATAGTATGGGTTCCGTCCAAAGCAATTTCTCGGAGCCGTGGCTGGTAAGATAAGATTTTTATTTCAGAATTGGGTCTCAGAGATAGCCCATCTCAGAGATGGGTCATTTGCGCTCTAAAATGGTGCAAAGGCCTAAAGTCTTTGCAGAATTTTACCAGTTTGAACGTAGACTTTGAAAAGGTTTGTTTTGGATATTGTTTCTCAATTACCTTACTGCATGTTGCATACTC
Organism: Artemia sp. Qi Xiang Cuo; assembly: GCF_049724085.1. Classification (NCBI taxonomy): domain Eukaryota; kingdom Metazoa; phylum Arthropoda; class Branchiopoda; order Anostraca; family Artemiidae; genus Artemia; species Artemia sp. Qi Xiang Cuo. The sequence goes on along the minus strand of NC_142802.1, from coordinate 19,301,673 downwards.
ACTTTTCCATTTCCAAGAAGAATAGTTGTGCTCAACAACTTTTAAGTTCCTTTTATAAACACTGATGTTGAATCTACCACGTTTTCATTTGTTATTTATACTTTGATCTGCTTCTTCGTAAATGGTTGAAAATACCAGAAAGACGCCTGAGGGGCGGACCAGACAGAGATAACAGAGATCATACTGTCTAGCTCTTCTATCTTTTGAACTAAAATAATTTAATTTATAATACTTTTTCTATCATCTTTCATAAAAAGAACGCAAAAAAGAGCGTAAAGAGCAAATAATGGGCAAAAAGAGTGCAAATCCGGTCCGTGGAGTCAAAGAGTGCAATGAACAAAAAGAGTACATTTCACACAAAAGTGTGCAAGTTGGCAACAGCAGACGATTAATGATTCACTGCAATATTCATGTCCGCATGCGGATTTCTTTGTTTTTCATGATACTGGGCTCAGAACCTCCAGTTGAGGGTTTCTGACCACGAAGATTATACTGGCACACTTTTATGATTCCCGGCCTTTCAACTCCTGAGGTAACGCCAAAAATTGTATTTTTGGTGCCATAGGGCACTTTACAATGGTATTATTAAGGTGAATCTACTAAAAGCGCAAAAATATTACCAAGAACTTTGAAACAAACCATTGAACAGATTTTTACAATATTGCCGTAGTCTGATTGTCAGCAGACGATTTCTTAAACTTAATAAGGGCACTGGGACAAAAAGTATGAAAGCTCGGGGGAGGGGTTATGAACCTCAGATCCAGAGTTTTCGAGCATTACGACAGGACTTTTTTCAATTCAAAGAAGATGGGAACTTCCTGGGAGGGTGTAAAGAGGGAGGCTTTGAATAGATTGGGATGGAGGAGGAGCATGCGTAGCTGTGTCGGCTTCAGGTGGCTTGGTGCTGCGGTGAGCTGTTAGTAGTAGTAGTAGTTTCCAATTTGATTCGACGCCATTTTTGATGGGTTTTAGGCAGTTTTTTAATTAGCCCTACAATGGGTTTCACGATAAACTTTTACTGCTAAGGTTAATGGAAATGATAGTTATAATTCTTAAATTAAAATTAAGTGCGAATTATCTCTCACCAGAGAGTGTTTTTAACTTCCGAATTCTAAGGGCTTTTTTTTTCAAAACGCGTTTTTAAACTTCTGGTTTCTATATAGTACAGTAAATCTAAATTAATTTTAGGGGTTACTTTAAAAAAAAAAAACTGCAATTGTTTGAATCTTGGTATCATTCGAAACGGAAAAAAAAGTTCTTTACAGAATATAAAAAATCAACCAAAATCGATCAAGGCGAAATTGATGTTTTTTCGTCTTTTATTCTAAAGTAACGACTTTAAAAAAAAGTCAACTTGCACTTTTAAAAAGTCAATGATAGAAAATTTGGTACATAGGTAACTAATATGGACTCAATTCACTGTTTTGACCATCCCTAAGTCGTCCCCCCCCCCCACACATACACACACGCGCGAGATAAAGCGTGCGTTAATGTACGTTGGCTGTTCCACGAAGTCAGATCCACGCAGAGAAAATTTACACTTCCTATGCCAAAATGCTAGGAAAAAGTCGTGTCCTAGTATTTTGTATATTTTGTCCCCCACGCATACCCAATCAAATGAATGGTTGGTACTGTTGTAAAATCCAGGACACATGCGAGAAGTGAACTTTCGGTGATGCTAATGAAATAAAACAAAATAGGGTGAAAATATAACGGTTTATGAACAAATTTGGGCTTTATATTTGCACATTAGGGGGGGTTGGGGGTAAAACATAGAATATATAAAATACATAACTTAATGTAACCTAACCTAACCCAGCTACCTTTTAGTCCCCCTAAACCCCAAAAAACTAAAGTTTAAATCTTGGTCACGGAGTGAGCAATATCTCCTGTGTTCTGGATTTTAGCACAGTGCCAAATGGTTTAAAAAAAAAATGATCGTACAAAAATCACTATTTTTGCAACAAAATTAACTTAAAACTCAAAAAGAAGAAGATCAAATCTTAAGTTGGTTGCGGCGGGTTTAAGACATTTTAGTGAAAAATCTAAAAATATATCCTCTAAATATGTTCACGGCAATCATTATAACTTGTAATTTGGCTCATACGAGAGAAATTAAAAAACCCAAACTTTAAATTATATATTCAAAATTTAAAACAAATGTTTTAATTTAGAAAACAAGCATGTAGTACACAAAATTAAAACAATTAAACCGTTTACAGCTTTTTCTTGAAGTACCAAGAACACTAGAAATGAAATTCCGATTCATTAAATTGGTAAAATGAAAGCTTGCACAACCATTTAAGTCTTAAAGAATTAGGGAAACCCTGGGAAATCAGTTTTTAATGCAAAAAATATAGGTATGCAAAATTTACACCTAACGGGAGCTAAGTTTGAAAATAAAGTTCGCGTCTGGAAAATCAACAGAAAATGAGCGAAAAAAAAATGTATCATCGTGTACATCTAGAAACTATAACTTTTCAAATAATTTCAATCAATTCATTAATTGGCAGTAAACTGGGCATAAAAAAAAAACAGTGGCAGAATTATTAAAACTATGTAAGAATATAGCCTTGGTATCTTGTTTCAAAATTGGTATTGAAAAGAAATGTATATATCATTAAACAACTAAAAATATAAGCTAATTAAAAATTTGTTTATTACTAAAATTATTCAAGAATAAACACTTCAAACTATTAGTTTATAGACTTGCTAACATGAAATATTTTTAGAAAGACCCATTAGATTTTTCTGTTTTATTGTATTTAATCCTTTAGTTGAGTATTGACTGATTCGAAAAAATTGTGAATGCATCAGATAGAAAAAGTCTGCAACTAATGTTTGAGTTTTGCTAGCTTTCCCATAATTTGGAACTCCTAGGTAAGGCTGGACCACGATTTTTTTTTCATTCTTGTTTTTCTCCTTATCATGAAAGTGTATATGGAGGCCATAAAAAATTTTCCAATACAAAGTTTGCTTAACTAAATTTTATTAGCCTGATCCCCAAACAACGTATTAAAAATACAAATCTAATAGAGAAAACTGGCGCTGAGAGAAATCTAACAAAGCAAAACATAACAGGAAATATCACTATTCGAGAAAAATATCTTATATTTTCTCTTTGAAAAACTAATTATGACCTTCCTTTTTTTAGCTGTATGGATTTTATTTAAATAATTTTTAGCGACTTCATTATCTCTTGTGGTCATTATAGAGATTTTGCTAAAGATTTTATGTTTGTTTGCGTGTTTTTTTTTCATTTTTGACATGAAAACTAAATTTGACAATGTTTACTTGTAATATTTATTTCAAGAATATTTTATCTTACTTAACTGCAACAATTTTATGGATTGCGGTCTATATTTCACCGGCCTTTTTGCAGGGAAATTACAAATTTTCTGCCGTTTAAAATTTTCTTGCAAATGCAAAAAAGTGTGCTTAGGAATCAAATAAGTAACTTATTGTTCAATTTTTTTTTATAAGTTGAAATCTTTGGAGAGGGTGATCCCGAAGACATAATTTTAGAACCCAAATACTCATTGAGTATAAAACAGTAGCAATGAGTTGCTACTGATAAGATCATTCCAATTTTAAGGCTTTCGATTCGATTTGGAAGAAGCTCGACAGCCATTCACAACTGGCTAAGTTATTTGTGCATTTTTTTTTCTAAGTTAATAATGTAGAAATTTATAATAATTAGCAATATTAATGCTAAAAATACTTTTTTATGGCAAATCCTAACTTTATATGATCTAAAATACAAATTTTTCCTGAAAGAACAATGCCATCTGATATATCTTAATGTTATAAGACCTCACCAGTATTTCCTGGGATTAAACTTCAGATAAGCGTTTCATGCAGCCCAGGTGTGCTTATCCGACAATTGTGCCGTTACAGGAAAGCGTTTGGGCTATTAAAAGAAAGATACCTTTTGTGCTACTATACACATGAGACAGGTAATTTGTTATTCCGTTCTCCATTTCTTAAAGAAAAGTGTAACGAGTAAGTTGTAACCTGCCCAAGATTTTTCCCTGACGTCCACAAGCCTTTTTCTTGGCACGTAAATCAATTATTTATTTTTGTCAGGCTCAAAACGTGATTTGACCCTTAACCATGTTCCAATAATACTAGATATACTCTGAAGAAGAACACCAGCTCAATAACACTATTAATACTTTTAATTTATGTCAAAGGTTCATAGGATTATTTAAGGTTTACTATTTTGGGGAAAGGGTTACAAACTGCCGGTTGTGGAAATAAAAGTGAAAAGGGCTCAGCCGCACCAATCCATAGTAATGCAGGGGGGGGGGGGGAGATTTATAATTTTTCAAATGAGATGCAAAAACGTAATATTTAAGAATCTAGGAGGGGGTTATTTTTTCATGATGATCCCAAAGCAATCTATTTTTTAAAATCAGGGGGGGGGGCAATGTTCAATCTTTTTGGAATTGTTTGCTTTTTAAAGTCAAGTCATGATATAAATGACTGTCAAGATGATTAATAGAAACGTTCTGTTTTGTTGTCACAAATACAAAGAAAACTGGACGTCACATACTCTTAAAGCCAAATTTATGTCTCCTTTTTTTATGTCTGTTAATGAGGGCTCCCTTTGCCCTGTCACTGTCTGCGGGTCTAAGCGTTTACCCCCCCCCCCACCCACGTAACAGTGGAAAATAAAACTCCTCCACCCACGGAAAACCCTCCCCTGGAAAATACCCTCTTGCGGAAAATAAGGTTTTCAAAATTTGAAAACTTTATTTGAGTTGTGTTATTTATTAGTTTGATTGAGAAGTGCTAAGGAAAGTGGAAAAAGGGAACTTATGTGTAAGTCTTCCCCCACTTATTCCCTTAGAAAATTTTCTTCTTACGGAAAATCCTCCAGAATCCCCCCCCCACCCTTCAGAAAAACTCCCCACACGAAGAATGTCCGTATGTTTCCCAATACAAAATATTGTCTGTAAGCAATAGACAAATTACAAAACTTGAAAGGTTCTTAAATTTCTGCAATGGGGTTATCTGATTGTCTTGTAGCTAGGAAGACAGGGAGATACCTCAAAGGGTTCATTTAATGCCGAAACAACTCAGCTCTCATTGAGCCTTCAGCGAAATACAGAATTAGCTCTAAGGGAGAGACAAGAGGAGGATGGAGGTAGAAATTGTTTTATACTCACCAGGCATTTCTAGTCTTTTTTGTAAGCCGAAAGTGATTGGAGAATAACCAACCGCAAGGGGTATTTTTCGGGGGGGGGAGGAAATTTTCCACGGGTAGGTATTTTCGGGGGAGGGGGGGTATTTTTCATGAGGTGGTATTTCCCTATGATGTTTTGGGGTGTTTTTCGCAGGGGGGGGGGTTTAAACCTCGGATCTCACTGTCTACACGCTATAATGGTTTTTATCCCATTGCTTGTTTTGTTGTTTTTGCTTTGCGATGTTTTCTACGCTCGTAGTTGGTTATCGTTTGGTTTGAAAAAGGTTAATTGCGTGCTTTGGTGGGGAGCCGACACAAAAGCTATTTTTGCTTTGCGGTTGGAAACTTTTGGTTTGAATTTTTTTTTTTTTTAGATGAATCTGACCTTTCCTGAACGTTGAGTAACAAAAATTTGTGTTGAAAATATCGAAGCTTTGAGAATTTAGATAACAAAAAGGTCTCGCTATTTCAGACTGATATTAAGACTAGTGAATGGATTTCTAGTTGCTGTGGCAAAGGTTTCCCCATATACCTGAAAATTTTCGTGCTGATGAGCAAAAATTGACTTTTTTGCAACAATAGTTGATACCATTTTGGAAAATAAAAACACCTAAAAATCAATTTTCTTCCTGAATCGGTTGTCTTCGTCAAAGTCACCTAGGTTCAGTCTACTCATTCTGATCGTTAATTATCAATCGAAGAAAATCAATCTTTGGTCCATTTCGGGGTGTGAAAAATCGATGCAGCCGAAATTAATTTAAAACTTTGTAGTTAATGCATTACGTGCGCTTTCTTTAAATTAATTAAAAAGATGCTTCGGGAAAGCAATTTTTCAAAGAAAACTAAAGAGCCATATTAAACCAAAGACTAGCATAAATAATTCAGACTCAAAACGACCAGAAATTACTACAAAAAAATAAATGTAACCCAAAACGAACAGAAATTAAAACAAACTATCATAGGAAATATGGCGGTTTTGGGGAAAACAAAAAACACAGGCTATAGAGTTACACGCTGAACCCCCGTTCTAGCAATCCCCATTTAACTCAAGCCTCCTTTAACCCAACCCTCTTTTAAATCAAGTCCTGTTTCACTGAACTCAAGCCAAGGCCTAAAAATGAGTTTGAACTAATGCTGATTGAAAGCTCAAAATCTTTTTTTTGCTTCTTTTGCAGTTTCTAACTTGTATTACTCATCAGTGTAACCCTAAATCCTCTAAACTGAATGAAACTTTCAGGAATGGGCCTATTGCCAAAAGCATGGCCCGATAAAGTGTTTGTTTTGGTTTTATTGCAAACTATGAACTTTTCAATTAGGACTTGGATAAGGATGTACGGTAAACGCATCGATTTTACAGCGGGTTTCCAAAGCTCTTTGAGTTTGACTTTTGAAGTAATGTAAATTGAAAAAGCATTTTGTTGTGTCTGTGTCATTCTGATGTCTGAATTTGCTATAACTAAATCTCAAAGTGGTGGAAATGTTCTAACCTTGAATGGACATGAGTACATTTTCCATAGAAACCTTGAGAATGGCTCCATCTTATGGAGATGTCGCAAGTATGTTACATATATATGTTTAGCTACTATAACAACAAGAAATGAACAAATTGTGACGCAACCACGTGACCACTTACACTCTGGTGATCCATTAAACATATAAAGGAATAAGGTTCTAGTTCAAATTAAAGGTGCAGCCGCAACCACAAGTATTTCTACTAGAAATGTCCTAGGTGTACACTTGATAAATTTATATCAAGATGTAATGTCCAAATCCGAGGCAACGATGTAGCGTTGCCTATAGTAAAGGCCATATGGCTCCAATGTTTTATTATTATTTTTTTTTTCCCAGAGGCACTTCATATGGAAGGGGTCGTCGTAGAAACTTCAAAGGGGGCCCATTCAATTGAGAATCGAGAGTTCTAGTGCCCTTTTTAATTGTCGAAAGTGATTCGAGGGCAACTAGCCCCCCCCACGCCCATCATTCTCCCAAACATATCCAATCAAAATTTTGAGATAGCCATTTCGTTCAGCGTTGTTGATTTCATGATAGAAATTATATTTTTGAGAAGGACACTCCCCCACAACCTTTAGGGCAAGGGTTTTAAGTCATGCAATGGGGGCATTTAAGGTTTTTATAGAAGGCGTTGTTGTAGAAACTTCAAAACAGGCTCATTCGATTGGAAATTAAAGGACTAGTGCCCTTTTTAATAGTCAATAGTGGTTGGAGGGCAACTCGCCCCCTCCTACGCTCATCATTCCCCAACCCAATCCCATCCAACGTTTGAGATTGACATTTTTTTCAGCGGAATTGATTTTCACATAGAAAATAAGTTTTTGAGGAGGACACTCCCCCACATCCAGCAGGGCATGGGTTGTAAGTTAAGTCCTGGGAGCATATAAGGTTTTTATAGAAGGTGTTGTCATAGAAACTTCAAAAAAGGCTCATTTGATTGGAAATTGAAAGGGATAGTGCCCTTTTTAATAGTCGAAAGTGATTGGAGGGCAACTAGCCCCTCCCACGCCCATCATACCCCCAAACACATCCACTCAAAATTTTGAGATAGCCATTTTGTTCAGTGTAGTTGATTTTCCAATAGAAAATATGTTTTTGAGGAGGACAATCCCCCACAACCCTCAGGACAGGGGTTTTAAGTTATACCCTGAGAGCATATAAGGTTTTTATAGAACGCCCATCATTCCCCCAAACACATCCAATCAAAATTTTGAGATAGCTATTTTGTTCAGCGTAGTTTATTTCCAGATAGAAAATATGTTTTTTAGGAGGACACTCCCCCACAACATTCGGGGCAGGGGTTTTAAGTTATGCCCTGGGGCTATATAAGGTTTTTCTAGAAGGCGTTGTCGTAGAAACTTCTAAAAAGGCTCATTCGATTAGAAGTTCATAGGGCTAGTGCCCTTTTTAATAGTCGAAAGTGATTGGGGGGCAAATAGCCTCCCCACGCCCATCATTTCCCCAAACACATCCAATCAAAATTTTGAGATAGCCATTTGTTCAGCGTAGTTGATTTCCAGATAGAAAATATGTTTTTGAGGAGGACAATTCCCCACAACCCTCAGGTCAAGGGTTTTAAGTTATGCCCTGTGGGCATATAAGGTTTTTCTAGAAGGCGTTGTTGTAGAAACTTCAAAAAAGGCTCATTCGATTGGACATTCAAAGGGCTAGCGCCCTTTTTAATAGTCGAAAGCGATTGGAGGGCAAACAGCCCCCCCCCACGACCATCATTCACCCAAACACATCCAATCAAAATTTGGAGATAACCATTTTGTTCAACGTAGTTGATTTTCTGATAGAAAATATGTTTTTGAGGAGGAAACTCCCCCGCAATCCTCACGGCAAGGGTTTTAAGTTGTACCCAGGGGGCATATAAGGTTTTTATAGAAGGCAGTGTCGTAGAAACTTCAAAATAGGCTCATTCGATTGGAAATTCAAAGGGCTAGGGCCCTTTTTAATAGTCGAAAGTGATTTGAGGGCAACTAACCCCCCTCTCACGCCAACCTTGTCCCCAAACACATCCAATAAAAATTTTGAGACAACCATTTCATTTAACGTAGCTATATGCTTTGGAAATTATGTCTTTGAAGATGGAAACTTTCTCAGGTCCCTCAAGGCATGGGCTGTAACTCGAGGATACTTTAAATCTTTTTTATTATTTTTTATGGACGGGCCACTTGTCTAAACTTTACAGAGGGCTCATTTGATTGGAAATTGAAAGTTCTTGTTCACTTTTTAAGAGTCAAAAGAGATTGGAGGGCAAATAGCCCCCCCCCCCTCCTCCACACCCTAAATGCATCAGATAAAAATGTTGTTAAAAATAGTTGAAAGGTTTAGTAACAAAACTCTGGCGTCGACAAAACCCCCCAAGGCCTGGGGGCAGGAAGGGATTCTCGTATAAACTTCAGAGAGGGCTCATTTGATTGCAAAATTGGAAGTTCTAGTCAAGCTCTTACGAGTCAAAATAAATAGATTTTAAAGCGAGTAATGCTTAGATTGAATATGAAAATCAAGCTTAAAACGAAAAAAAATAGTTAGAAACTTAAAACGAACAGAAATTAAATAACAATCAATGCGAACAAACATACAATATATATTAATGTAAATGAATAAATAAATCTTAAAACGAGGGAGACTTAAATTGAATATGCAAATCAAGTTTGAATCTAATAAAAATAACTACAAACAATTGTTTGGGTATCGCCTCACTGCAGAAGCCTTAAACCTAATGCGTCATTGGCGCTTTACTGAAAACGACTTACATTACAAATATTTTCTTTTGCATTTAATATTGAAAATAAACATTACAATACAGTAAAATTTTGAACTGATGAGGTATCAGCAATTAGTATCATTATATATCAACTATTGAGTTTAATTTATTAGTTCTTTTAAAGATTGATCAAGACAAATATAGTTTCGCTGCAGAAAAAATTTGGATACAACCTCCTTTTTTAACTACAGAATCCTAAAGCCTTCTGCGTCATTGGCGCTTCACTGAAAATGAATTACTCTTAGATTAAAATTTATTCTTTTCCCGTTCTTACAGCATTGAAAATGAAAACAAAAATTACAATGAAAAAAAATCTTGAACAGAGGATCTTTCAACAATTAGTATCGTTATATATCAAATATTTAATTGGATTTTGTTTATACTTTCCAAGACTGTTCAACACACACATAGTTTTGAGTAAGGCGCCAATATCGCAGTAGGTTTTAGGCTTCTGCAGTGAGGCGATACCCAAACTCTTTTTTATTACTTATTTTTATTTGATTCAAACTTGATTTGCATATTAAATTTAAGTTTCACTCGGTTTAAGATTTATTAATTCATTTACATTAATATATATTGTATGTTTGTTCGCATTGATTGTTTATTTAATTTCTTTTCGTTTTAAGTTTCATTTATACTTTAATAGCAAACTATTTTTTTTCGTTTTAAGCTTGATTTTCATATTCAATCGAAGCATTACTCTCTTTAAAATCTATTTATTCATTTATATTATTACTTGTTGTATGTTTTTTGCTATTATTGTTTATTTAATTTCTGTTCGTTGTGGGTTTCATTTATTCTTTAATAGTAATTTCTGGTCGTTTTGAGTTTTTATTTTAAAAGGTGTTAATATCTCCAGAGCTTAAGTTTAAAATGGCCTTTACTTTTATTTGAAAAACTTATTTTTCGGAAAGTTTTTTTTTTAATTAATTACCAAAAAAGGGTCAATTGAATCAACTATTCACAGGGAAAGGTGGAACAAAACATTTGAGTAAAGAGAGCCACAGTCGTGTATTTTTTCTATTCCTCAAGAATGTAAGGATTTAGTTCTCATTGACTCAGGAGAAAAGGATGACAGAAGAATTTTGGTTCTGGGAAACAACAATATGGCGAAACTTGTTGAAAGATCGCAATTAATACTCTGTCGCAGAACCTTTAAATACGTATCCCGTGTATTCTTTCAACTTTACACTATGCATGGTAAAGTAGGAGATGCTTGCCCCCCTTGTCTATATTTGCTTCTAACTAACAAGACAGAAGATAGCTACAAAAGGATGGTTGAACATTTTAAGCAAGCAGCTCCTCAAACCTATCCAAGTAAAATGTTGATGGACTTTGAGGCAGCATCAATCAAACTTTGGACTCTGAGGCAGCATGCATTTAAGCAAGACTTCCCAAATATCTGGATTTTTTTTCCAATTTTATCCAGAGCATGCAAGACAAGTTTGTGCTATCATAAAATGAATATGAAACGGATGTCCACTTTAACATACTTGTGAAAAGTTTGTGTGCTATGGCATTCGTTCCAACTGATGACATAGCAAACATATTTGAAATATTATGTGGGCAGTTTCCCGGTCGTGATGACTGCACAGAGCTGCTGTCTTATTTTGACGAAACATACGCAAGGGGAGTCCAGATACACGGACGTAGGGCATGACCAAGATTCCCATTTGAGCTTCGGAATCATACGAACCATGCACTAGTTTGTGAATAAAAAACTACCAATGCTATAGAAGGCTTTCATCTTGCTTTAAACGCCAGGTTCTCATGCTATCACCCAGCTGTTTGGAAATTATTTGAAGGAATAAACAGTGATATCGGCATTTAAAGATTAATGGCCATTCAAGCACAAAACGCCATAGAAGGTATTAGAGGTAAATACAAAGTTATTGCTGAAAGGTTGTCTGTGAAAGTTCAGGGATATTCTATTGAACCTGAGAAGCTCAGATATCTTCGGCAATAGCCCATTTGCAAGTTTTGTAAATTCATTATTAGTTTCATATTAGTGAATGTAGGACTAGCGTATTAGTACATATTAGCGTATTAGTACTACTACTACTAACTTACTGCAGCATCAGGCTGCTTAACACCAACACAGCTACACACGCTCCTCCTTTATTGAGAGCCTCCCTGTTTGAGAGCTCAGTGATATTCTAATGAACCTGACAAGCTCAGGCATGACAAGCTCAAGTCCAGGCATGAACGTGCACATATTTCCTTTTGATGAATTGACTTTCCCTTTAAGCATTCTCTGAAAGTTCCAACGTAATACCCAAATCCTTTTTTAAGATGCGCCATTTTGACAATCTGCATGCACATAGTGTCTTTTGATTTAGTTCAAATTATCCCTCAATATTCTCTAAAATTTTTCACCTTCATACTCTTAGCCTTAATGGTAGCGGTGGAAGTAGGAGAAGCAGTAGCAGTAATAATACTGTATTAGTAGTAGTAGTAACACTTGTAGCAGCAGTATTAATAATAGTAGTAGCATGTACATGTTGCCTTTTGGTCCGTTGAACATCCCCCACACGACACTCCAGAAGTTTTATCTTGATGTGGTGAGTCGTCCCAAAAATATTGCTCATATTTGGGGTCAAAGGGGTCATGCCCTTTTGACCCCTTCCGACTCCCTTTTAATCTTAATACTCTCAGCCTTACAAGTAGTTGCAATTGAAGCAGTAGTTTAGTAGCAGTAGTAGTAGTAGTAGTAAAAGTAGCAGTACTAGTAGTGTTAGCATTAGAATTCACATATTACTTTTTGGTCAATTGATCTTCCCCTTTAAGGATTCTCTGAAAATTCAACTTAACGCCCAAATCCATTCTTGAGATACGTCCTTTTACAATCTGGTTGCACACAGTGTGTTTTGATTTAGTTCAAATTCTCCCTGAAAATTCTGTCAAATTTTCACTTTCATATGCGTAGCCTTAATAGTACTAGTTTATAGAAATAGAGGTCGTAGTAGGAGCAGTAGTAGCAATAATTGTGTTGTATTAGTAGTAGTAGTAATAGTAGTAGCAGCAGTATTAACAGCAGTAGTAGCACGTACATGCTGCCTTTTGGTCAGTTGAACATCTCCCTCATGATGCCCCAGAAGTTTCATCTTGATGCACGAAGCCGTTCGAAAAAAAAAAAAATTGCTGATACAGCTGTATGTTATTGCGAGTTACCCTTTGTTAAAATTTAAGGTTTTTATAGAAGCGATGGCCGTACAAACTTTGGAGGAGACTCATTTGATTAGGAATCGAAAGTTTAAGTTCAATTTTGAAAAATCAAGGGTAATCAGAGGACAATCAGCCTCTCCCTCTTAACCGCCACGTTCCCCCCAAATATATCCAATAAGAATTAAAAAAATAATAATTTTGTTCAAAATAGTCTAAAGGTCAAATAACCATGCCTCTGGTGTTAACTACGCCACCAGCAGCTCCTGGGGCTAGGGCTGTAAGTTAAGCTACAAGCTCATTGCTGACACAAGGTTTTCATGGATTTTTTTTGTATGAGCTTTGGAGGGTGGGGGGGCTCATTCGATTGGAAATCAGAAGTTTCAGTGCATTTTTTAAGAGTTAAAAGTGATTGGAGGGCTTCCACTCCCATCCTCTTTTCTCCCCAAATACATCCCATCTAAATTTTGAGACGGCTATTTTATTTAAAAAAGTTCAAAGGTTAAATAACTATGCCTGCGGGGTTCACAACCCTCAGCCCTTGGTGCAAGGGCTGTAAGTTATACAAGTTGCCTATTGTTAACATGTAAAGTTTTTTTTATCAAGAAAAGAAGGCATGTTTGATCCTAGAAATAAAAAAAACATGTAGTATTAAGTTAAACCTTAAAGAAATGTCAAGAAGAATGCCAAACACAATCAAAAACATTTTTTCTTTATTGGTTGTGAAGAGGGAATATCAGCAATGTCTAGAAAGGCTGATGGTATCAGCCGTCACATCGTTCTGAAAATGTTTAGGAGCATCTTCAATTAAATCAAAAGGCACTATGTACATCCAATTTTACAAGAAGACGTATCTGCAATGTGTCGAGAACAGCTGAGGGTATAAAGCTGAGAGTATGAAGTTTAAATTTTCAGGGTATGTTGAAGAAATGTTGAAAAAAAGGCTCGAGTGAAACCAGTCCTCCTCCCATGTCCTTTTTCAAAATTCGTTATCAAAATTATGATAAAAATTAGTTATCTAGATTCACAGAGTTCAAAAATTTTCAACACAGATGTTTATTACTTAACGTCCAGAAAGATCTGATTCATCTGAAAAAAAAGAGAAATAAAACTGCTTTAATGGTTTGTGACATCGGATCTCCTTTTTTTTGCCAAAATATACCATTTTTTTATGAATGATCTTGACAGGTGTTTATATCATGACTTTAAAAAACAAACAATTCCAACAAGGTTGAACATGTAAAGATTCCAACTTGTGTTTTACCTAATGATATTGCCTCATATTTTAGAATACTGAAAAACTGAGTCCAGCGGTTCAGTTGCACGGCGGTTCAGTTGCACAGTGGTACAGTTAAACGGGGGTTCAGTTAAATGGGGTCGAGTTGCACAGGGGTTCAGGTGCAAAAGCATTTAATTAAATTGGGTTCAGTTGCAGGGTGGCTCAGTTACACGATGGTTCAATTGTACGGGGATCCAATAATACGGGGGTTCAGTTGCTTGGGGTTCAGTTAGACGGTGGTTCAGTTACACGTACACTGATATATTCTGAACTCCAAAGAATATTATGTTCTTTGGTACGCTTTCTTCTACGCCAAGAGAAATGTGGAAGACGTTAGAGGTCGCTAAACTCCAAAATATTTCACATTTTCAGAGTATTTCTAGTGATTTTTATTTTTCTCTCGAAATTTCTTCAAGACTACTCGAGACAAGACAATTTGTTCTTTGAATAAGTTTATTATTTTTACAACTATACCTAACTATAATTATACCTATAGCAACATTGTGTTGTTATACTCCGGCTGTTTTTCATGGGAACGACGCACATAGAGGATTATGGAATTCAAATATGAAATGAAGAATGTAATTTGACATCTAAAATATTTTGCTTCGTCATGATATACCTCCTGGGGGCTCAAAACAGCGTAAAGAGTAGCGGTTAAAGCAATTATATTTTCGAAAAAAGATTGCCTGTGATGCTTTCTAGCGTCTTATCAAGTTGCATTACGCAATTAATTAGACTGTTTTTTCAGCTAGATATGCCATATGTATGCAGTTGTGACTAGTTTGTAGCTTTCGGTCCGGTATAAATAATTACAAAAATGAACAGTTTCTTAGACAACACTGTCTTTCGATTTAAATTTAAAACACAAATATCAGTTCCGGACTTTTAATATTATTAGTATAAAAAATACTTTTTTTTTATTACTATCTTATTGAAATATTATACGCTTTTCCTATACTTTCATTTTTGATTGCACAGAATTTTGGCGAACTGACACTCTGAGCTACGCTCAGTGTTCTTTCCAAGCTTCTGAGCACGAATATTGGAATCATTACTCGTTTCCCTTCGAAATAACTCTACAGTTTCAGATAGTGTTTCAAGTTTTTGTATACAATCTTCTCTATTACGACTCTGGTTTCTTCTAGTCAGGTTTCGAACGCCTCCCACCAAAGTCTACTCATTGCTTCACACACTTAAGATTATGGGTAAAGCAATTGATACATATTCACACCAGAAAATACTTTGAAGTCCAGCTGAAACAATGATTTCCTCCAACTCCTTAGCCATCCATAAGGGAGTCAGTCTACTATCTTTAAGTAGCTAATAAGCTTGTGAAATTGATCAAGCAGAAAGAAAATTGTAGTTTTTTTTTCTGGACGAGATCTACGAAGGTCGTAGACAATCTCATAGTCGAAGAGATGTTGGCTGATGACGATAAACTTGTTGCTGGTTCAAGAATTATTTATGGGCTTATAGATAAAGAAACTTTTCAAGAAACAAGTTTACAAGAAACAAAGAAACAAGTGCTGTGGTACCTCACATCAGTGGCCGCGCGTTCACTAGGCATAGTAGGCGGCCGCCTAGGGCGGCAACCTGGGGAGGGTGGCAAAAATGGGAATATTAGAAAAAAATTTATGAATATTAGCTTGATTTACGTTTTACAGGTTCAACTTACTGATTCATACTGCATGAGAGACGTGAGTGACAGACGACACTCGACAGTAGTCGACAATATCGGTTGTGCGCTGAGGAAGGTGAAGAGGTGCCGGTCGGTACTGTGCAATATGCGGGGATTGGGAAGCAGGAAGGAGGCATGGTTGCCTCCGCGTACTCTGTAGTAGCCGCGTGGCCTTGAAGGATACGAAGTTCTTTGCTTTGGTTTAAGAAATTAATTTTTATTTTACTGCTTCAAGACAACGTTGGAATAATTTTAAAAAACATGTAACTAACTTGACGCTCAAGTCCCTTAGTGAAACCAGATGGGAAAGTCGAACAGATACTCTCGTGACTGGGTGATGTTCATAACACTTTAATGGACATTTATGAAGATCGCTCCTTAAATGGATCAACAGGTAACAACTCGCGAGTGCAAGCTTTAGGTCTGGCAAAAAAACACTGAAAAATACAATTTTACGGTAAGTGTAGTTTTGTGGCACAGTATACTTTTTGAAATCAACATAACAAGTAAGCAGTTACAATCCAAATAATTTGATTTGGCTGCTGTCAAAGATAAACCAAGCAAAAAGGTTATGTTGCGACAATGGCTTTGGAAGTGTTCTATTTGACGCCAGATGAGTGGCAGAGGAGATAAACATTCAACCAACGTCTGAAACAGGAACCCTGCCAACTCCGTTGAAGAAGAAGAAAAAACAGTTTGATTACGAAGCGGATGATGAACCTCTGGTATTCCCTCAAGAACACTTCAAAGTCAATTTCCATTTTGCCATTCTCGATACTGCAATTTCTTCTCTGGATGATAGGTTTCAACAGTCAGACAAGATTACTTCTATTTCGGATTTCTCTACAACATATCCAAGGTAAATGCTGCAACAACAAAGTCCCTGATGAACGATTGTATGAATTTACAACATTTCCTCTCAGACGATGAAGCTAAAGATATTGAAGGCCACGAACTTTACAATGAAGTTCAAGCCAAGAACGCAAATCCAGAATATGCCCTTAACTTCATCATAAGCAATGGCCTTAAAGATTGTGCCCCAAATTTGTCCAAGGCTTTACGGATTTTGCAGACTTTGCCTGTGTCTATTGCTAGCAGTGAACGTAGTTTTTCAGAATTAAAATTAATTAAAACTTATATTCAACCCACCATGACGCAAGAAAGGCTTCAAGGACTAGCCACTCTATCAGTTGAACAAGACTTGGCAAAAGACATTGACTTGAACGAACTGGTGACTTCTTTCACAAAGATGAAATCAAGAAAAACTAAGTTGTGAACTGTAAACCTTCTTTCTGTTAACTTTTGCCTTTTCCCTATAATCTATGTAAACTTTTAGAATTGAAGTTATCTCTTCTTAAAAATTATTGATTTTCTTTGATAAGTTCCAATTATGTACCTAATGAAATATATACTCAAACACAAAGGGTTTCGCGCATAATTATCTATCGTAATTATGGTTATACTAGCAGGCACAAAGGCTTAGACTTCCCTTGTTAAGTATTCTTTATATTGTTTGTATCTGTATTATGTAATCTGTAATTTTGTGTGTGTAAATTAATGTAAATCTCATTAAGTGCAAAAAAAAAAATGAATAAGAAGGGGTGATTTTGGGTAAGCGTTCCATTAAGGTGGAAAATGGAAACAAAAAATCTAACTATGGGGGGGGGGGGGCAAAAAAAAATATTGCCTAGGGTGGCAGGATAGGTTACGCCGGTCGTGCCTCACGTCACTTGCTGGCTTTCATTAGGAACATTTCTGATACCTTTGATAGGAAGCAGTGCTTGAGGATACCCTTTGCTGATGTCTTCTGCTCTTCTATATATTTTGCCCTGGTAACTGTAAGACTGAAAACGGGGCAATGACCTTCTGACTATTCCACACCATGTTGGTGATAGCTGGCTGGGTCTGTGCAGTTCTTGACAGGAATTGGTACGAACCCGATACTTCACCACAAACACTGAAGTTTAGAAAAGAAAACTAGAACTTTACTTTTTTTAATAATAATAAATGGATATCTTTATTACATAACTAATATATACAAAAAAAGCACGAAGCCCAGTATTTCTACTCAAAACGAGCAGAAATTAACATGAGTAGGGCTCAAAACCCCTATGTCTTCCCAAGGCCAGAACATAATTTACACTTTACTGAAAAAAATATAAATGTTTTTACTTTTATAACTTTAATAAATCAAATAATATTAACATTTTGATTAATATATATCACTATATGTATATTAAACTGACAATGCAAATTCATTTGTATTTTTTTTCAGTAAAGTACAAATTATGTTTTAGCCTTGGGAACGCATAGGGGTTTTGAGCCCTACTCATGTTAATCTCTGCTCCTTTTGAGTTTGACTCGGTTATTTATTGTAATTTCTGTTCATTTTGAGTTTTATTTATTTATCGATGCTGATTTGTGGTAGTTTCACGCTTGGTAGATTATTTGATTTTGTTTTTCTCATTTTTGGTTTAATGGAGTTCTTTGCTTTTCTTGAAAAACTTATTTTGTGAAAATGTTTTTTTAATTAATTTCTAACACCCCTTCCACGCCCACCATTTCCCCAAACACATCCAATCAAAGTTTTGAGATAGCCATTTGGTTCAGCATAGTTGATTTCCGAATATAAATTATGTTTTTGAGGAGGACACTCCCCGCCCACAGCCCTCAGGGCAAGGGTTGTAAGTTATGCCCTGGGGGCATATAAGGCTTGTATAGAAAGCTTTATCGTAGAAATTTCCAAAAGGGCTCATTCGATTGGAAATTCAAAGGGCTAGTGTTCTTTTGAATAGTCGAAAGTGATTGGAAGGCAACTAACACCCGTTCCACGCCCACCACTTATCCAGACACATCCAATCAAAATTTTGAGATAGCCATTTTGTTCAAAGTGATTGAAAGGTCCGGAAATTATATATAAAAAATAATTCGATAGGAACTTCGATACGAAGTCCCCCAAAAATGTTTGGGGGAATGGTGGGCGTAAGAGGGAAGTTAGTTGCCTTCCAATTGCTTTCAACTATTAAAAAGGGCATTAGCCCTTTGAATTTCCAATCGAATAAGCCGCTTTTCAAGTTTTTACGACAAGGCTTTCTATAAGAACATTATACACTCCCAGAACATAACGTATAACCCTTTCCCTGGAGACTGTGGAGGGAATTTCCAGATCTAAGGTATAATTTTTATACCTTTTAACTGTGTTGTAGAAAATAGCTATCTCAAACTTTTTATTGGATGTGTTTGGGGAAATGGTAGTCGTGGAAGGGGTGTTAGTTGCCCTCCAATCACTTTCGACTATTAAAAAGGGCACTAGCCATTTCAATTTCCAATCGAATGAGCCCCTCTTGAAGTTTCTGCGACAACGCTTTCTATAAAAAACCTTATATGCCCCCAGGGCATAACTTAAAACCCTTGCCCTGAGGGATGTGAGGAGAGTTGTCATCCTCAAAGACCTAGTTTCCAGAACTTTCAACTTCGTAATCAAAATGGCTATCTCTAGCCCTTTGAGTTTCGAATCGAATGAACCTTTTTTGAAGTTTCTACGACAACGCTTTCTATAAGAAATCTTATATGCCCCCAGGACATAACTTACAACACTTGCCCTGAGGCCTTTGGGAGAATGTTGCTCCTCAAAAACATAATTTCTATCTGGAAGTCAACTACGCTGAACTAAATGGCTATCTCAAAATTTTGATTGGCTGTGTTTGGGGAAATGGTGGGCATGAAAGGGGTGCTAGTTGCCTTCCTTGTATGCCCCAATAATAATTCTTATATGCCCTATATCTTATATAAGGAGTAATTCCTTATATGCCCTCCTTATATACCCTTTTTGAAATTTCTACGACAAAGCTTTCTATAGAAACCTTATATGCCCAGGGCATAACTTTACAACCCTTGCCCCGAAGGCTGTGGGGGAGTATATTCCTAAAAACATAATTTATGTCTGGAAATCAACTACGTTGAACAAAATTGCTATCTCAAAATTTTTATTGGATGTGTTTGGGGAAATGGTGGGCGTGAAAGGGGTACAACTCCTTCGATACAAAGTGCCCTGGTCCAAAGGGGAAAAAAATAAAAAATAAATAATACATTGTGCCAACATCGTTCTTTACTTAGGCAGCGCTATTGCGCTGCCTATGATAATAATAGTAAAAGTCCGGACTTTTATGTCCAGCTTTTTTGTTATTTCTCCACTGTCTTTTTGAGATATCATACCCGTTTTTTTTTTTTAATTTTCATTTCAATGTAATTGTGAATGAAAAGATAGTGTGGTCTAAGAAATTTATATTTTTGTAATTATTCAAATCTGAGTGAAAGCTAATAATGAGTCTCAACTGTATGTTTATATTTATTTTTCTTTCACCTTTTTCAACATTTTCATTAAATTTGTTTTTAATCACCAGCTCCTGCAACTGTCTTGCTCATCTCTAAATATGCAAGGCCTTTCTGAGTCTGTCAGTGGGTCAGAAGATAATGTCTTGCTGAGAGAGCAGTCTAATTGTTTGTGCAGTGCAATCTAAAACGACACTAGAAAGCATCACAATGGATCTTTCTCAAAATTTAAATTAAAAAACAAGTTTCTTCAACAGAAAGTAAGGAGCAACGTTAAAATTTTAAACGAACTGAAGTTGTTCCGTATATGAGGGTGGCTGCCCCTTCCTAAACCCTAACTCTTTACGCTTAAGTCTTGAAGTTCTTTAAACATACTACTCATTCAAATTCAACCCCCTTTGTGTTTCAAACACCCTTATGTTAGAGATCCCCAACTTTTATTACATTTGTCTACAGTGTAAAACTAAAATACCACCAAAGATAACCAATCTTTGTTTTTTTTTTGTTTTTTACAATCATGGCATGTTCCATCACGTTCCCAATTTTAACAAGGGAGCCTGAAGATCCCTTGTTAAAATTGGCTTTCAATTTCAGAGTTTTAGAAAATAAATTGTGCAACCATGTCTTCATATCCCGATTTCAGGATAATAGGCAAAAACTAGCCTATTCTATACGATTACGAGCCACTACTACTCAATGTTCGCAATCAGTACCATAAATTACCCTAAATCCATCCTCAAACCAATTGTAGCAAAAGTGTACCAAACCACCTTTTTCAACGATAGCCAGACGTATATTAGACTAAAACAAGGTACTCGGTTCATTCTAAAAAAAAAAAAAAAAAAAAAAAAAAAAAAAAAAAAAAAAAAAAAAAAAAAAAGTTCTGATAGAAATATGTCTTTATGTTGCTTTGGCGCACACCATCAACAATGTGAATTTGTGTGAAAACGAAAATTTCAAGGAAAACGGGTCTTTCATTTTTTGACATATTATTTCTACTTTTGTTATTAAAAAATTCGTTTTGCTCGACTTGAAAGGTTAATTCTTTTTCACGATAAAAATCACATAAATGGACAATAGATACAATGGAAAAGCAACATACCATTTTAGATTTGGCACCTAGATTTGAATCATCAGACCTTTTAGTCTCAGTCTTATATATATGAACAGGGATTTTATTCAAATGACAGAGCAGAATTTTTGAAGGTCATATTCTTGCATGGTATAAAAAATATCTCGACTAAAGGCATTAGTGCAATGTACGAGAACAATATTGCTGCGGTTAAGGTTGAAAGTGAGGTAGTAGCTGGATTGGTGTTGAATTAACAGATATGGAGGGTTGTGTTAAATCCCCGTTTGTATAAGATGACTTTGCCCTAAGCTATACGGCAAAGGCTATGGAAGAAACATGAAAGCAAATGGGAAGGCAAAACTCTCCTTGACTTAGATTATGCAGATGATGTGAATGTCCTTGTAAAAATAGTAGAAAAATGAACAATATTTTTGAGGTTTTGAGAGCTCAAGGTGCAAGAATAAGTTTGAAAATTAAAATTAAGAAGACTAATTCACCTACACTAGGAATAAATGAAACAAGTGATGTTTGGTAACAAGAAAACAGATCAAGGGCATAGCTTAACTTACCTGGGTAGTATTATTAGTAAAGATGGTGATGCAGTGAAGATACAAAAAGTAGAATTTTTCTTCATAGCTGAAAAAAACAATAGGAGGATGATGCCGCAAACTAAGACTAGGATATTGAATGTGACGGCAATGACTGGTCATGAATGGTCATGTATGGTTCTGAAACGTGGACGCTTGAAAGACCGAGGAACTGGCGTAAGACAATTTTAGGTACTTATTTGAATAACAGTATATCTAATTATAAGTTGTACAAAAACTGCGGTTCGATATCACCTTCAAGGCCCATTATGAAAGAGAGGTTAAGATGGCTAGACCACGTTTTAAAGACGAAGGATTGTGCTATTTGACCACTGTCAAAGATTGTGCTATTGTCAAAGATTTGGCAAAGATTGTGCTATTTGACCATCCATAAGGGGCCAAACAAAATGTAGGTCCTCCCCAAATGGAGTAAGAGAGGTCTTAAGGAAGAAATTCAAGGACCACGTTTTACAGATGAAAATTGTGCTATTCGATCACTGCCAAAGATTGTGCTATTGTCAAAGATATGGCATAGATTGTGCTATTTGATCATCCATAAGGGGCCAAACAAAATGAAGGTCCTCTCCAAATGAAATGAGGCAGGTCTTTAGAAAGAACTTAAAGAATTACGTTTCATAGATGAAGGATTGTGCTATTTGACAATTGTCAAAGATTATGCTATTGTCAAGGATTTGGCAAAGATTGTACTATTTGACCATCCATAAGGGGCCAAACAAAATGTAGGTCCTCTCCAAATGGAATGAGGGAGGTCTTAAGGAAGAACCTAAAGGACCACGTTTTAAAGATGAAGGATCGTGCTATTCAACCACTGTTAAAGATTGTGCTATTGTCGAAGATTTGGCAAAGATTGTGCTATTTGACCGTCCATAAACGGCCAAACAAAATGTAGGTCCTCTCCAAATGGAATGAGAGAGGTCTTAAGGAAGAAGTTAAAGGACCAAATTTTATACATGAAGGATTGTGCTATTTGACCAATTTCAAAGATTGTGCAATTGTCAAAGATTTGACAGCGATTGTGCTATTTGACCATCCATAAGGGGCCAAACAAAATGTAGGTCCTCTCCAAATGAAGTGAGAGAGGTCTTAAGGAAGAACTTAAAGGACCACGTTTTATAGATCAAGGATTGTTCTATTTTACCACTGTCAAAGATTGTGCTATTGTCAAAGATTATGCTATTTGATCATCCATAAGGGGCCAAACAAAATGTAGGTGCTCTTCAAATGAAACGAGGCAGGTCTTAAGGAAGAACTTAAAGAACCACGTTTTATAGATGAAGGATTGTGCTATTTGACCACTGTCAAAGATTGTGCTATTGTAAAAGATTTGGCAAAGATTGTGCTATATGACCAGCCATAAGGGGCCATACAAAATGTAGGTCCTTTCCGAATCGAATGAGGAAGGTCTTAAGGAAGAACTTAAAGGACCACGTTTTATAGATGGAGGATTGTGCTATTTAACCACTGTCAAAGATTGTGCTATTGTCAAAGATTTGGCAAAGATTGTGCTACATGACCATCCATAAGGGGCCAAACAAAACTGAGGTTCTCTCCAAATGGAGTGGGAGGGGGTCTTAAGGAAAAACTTAAAGGAAATTAGGACTTCATATGAGAAGGAACGGTGTGGTTGGAGTTGAGGGTGAGTTGGAGGTGGAGCGTGCGCAGCTGTGTTGGCCTCGAGCAGCTTGTTGCTGCAGTGAACTGTCAGTAATAGTAGTACTAGTAAAAATTTAAACATTAATTCAAACTACGATAATATTTTAAAAAATTGACAATTACCTAAAACTTTAATCTCACTATAAAAACTTCCACGTGAATCAATTAAGAAACAAAAGTAAACACAAAACTTCTTTGAAAATGAACCAAAGAATTGTTTCCTTACATTACTTAAATTAAATAATTTACTTATTAATTAAATTAACAAGTGAGTTTGCTTCCTTTTGTTAAATTAATTTTCGAATTTAGATCCGTTCTTGATTTCACAGAAGTAAGTTAAGAGATAAACTTAAATTGCTTATTTGGCTCCTTATTTTAATATATCTTCACTCTGCCTTTATTTTGCAGAATGTGCGATCAAATCGAAACTAATGTGAGAAAATAAAAATGTATTTTAAAACCTGACATGATACATTTTACTTAATTGATAAAATTGCACAATTATCAAAGAATGGGACCATAATACAACTCAAGTGTATGACGTTCGTTAGAAAGAAGGACAGGGGGGGGGCAATCGTCCCTCTTTTTTCTAAGGAAATTATAAAAATGATCCCACTACATTTTCGTAAAAGGGCGCGAAAATGTAGTGATAGAAAGTATATTTCGTACTTTCTCTGTAGAGTAGAAAGTGTATTTTTTATAAGAGGAAAATTATATTTAAGCACTTTTTTTTGCTAGTCACTAATAGATAAAAACATTAACCAATTCCAAAATATCTTCTTTTTTCAGATTTAAGAAATAAGAGAGAAAACAAAGGCATATCTGAAATGAGAATGAACATGGACTCCTCCCAATTTTGCAGGGGGAAGAGTCACAAAACTTTGGAGGATGAGTTTAATTAATAAATATCAATTCTGCTGAACATGAAGGTGATGGACCAAAAGCCATCAACCCCCCCCCTTACTGTGTAGAAACCTAGAAATAAGTTCATACATTGTAAAGTAATCTCTGCACCTTTTTTGGCTGATACACTTTCAAAACTGTATTTTGAAAACCCCGAATTAAAATTCACACAAGCTACTACATAAAAGATCCATAAGAGAAACCACTATTACATTAAAACAAAACTTGAAAGATGGCGACACTGTTTTAAGTCAGTGAATCTTTTTTATGGTAATACGAGCTAGACTCTCACCCGGGCATACCCTTATTGTAGTTGTATTTAGTTTGAAAATAGAAGAACCTGAACCTGAGTGTAATCAACAATTTGGGCACATATAGTATACTAATAATCTTGTACTAACTATTGTTTGGCTATAGAGAGAAGAAAAGTAAGATAAGCAAAAAGAGAAATGAAATCGAAGAAAAAAGACTAATACAACTAATAACCGTACTCAACAACCCAAAAGAGCAACTGCATTAAATATCGAAGTGTAGCTTATTATTATTTTTTTTGTTTTAATTTTGAATTGTGATATCAATGTATCGATACTGTGTCATCAATAAGTTGTCAAAACTCACTAGGCTGTGCTAATGTTAAAAGTAAAATGAACTGAACTAAAGGTATCAAATGGTACCAATGGAACTGAACTAAAGGTATCAAAGGTATAAAAAGACTGAACTAAAGGTATCAAACTTCAAATAGTGAACATTTTGATAGAGCAATCTTAACAAAGTTTCTAAATAAGGATTTTTCTAAATCTAGTTTCCAAAGTGTAATATTTTTACTTGTTTTAGATCGTTCCCAATTTAGGCATACCACTAACGATAATAAAGGTCTGTCAATTGATACCCCAACTCAATTGACGCCTCAGTCCAACGACTGAGAATTGATACCTCAATTCAATTGACGCTCCAAATAAACATCATTCTTAAGATAAAACACCATTCCAACAAATCACTACTTGTCCCACGCAGCATTTTAACACAGAATACGCAGAACTGAGAAGGCTGGAAACCAAAATAGTAAAAAAAAATAAGGAAGGAAAAAAGAAAGAAAAATCACCTATCTTTTTCAGTAACAATCTTAAAGCTATTGATTCTTTTCAGAATTAACGACTACGAGAAACTGAAAAGAGTTTATATATTAATAATAAAAAAAGGATAAGAAATCTAACATTTCTTACTAAACTTCTAAGGCCATTTATCCTTTTAAATTTTTATTTTGCTTATGCCGCTAGCGCTATTGAAAGTTTAAATTTTTTAATTTAAAATGATAATACTGCACTGCCAATTGTGCTATTAGGTCTTAAGTTCTGTAAGAACCAAGTTGGGAAAACAAAGCGCCAGTTCTCTAACTCCTTTGCATAATATTGATACAGAACCCACCTGTCATACACGTTTTAGATCCGTTTTATAAAAGAACCAATTTTAGCTCAATTCTAATAAGAAGAACCAAAAATTATAAAAATCATCATTTCAGATGAATTATCTTATAAATCTACCAATTTGGAAATGCCTAATTGGTGTAATCATGTCTTCTATTTCGGCTAATTTTGCAAAAAAAATTAATAATATTTAGCATCATTGAACCTTAATTTTTCTATTCAAGGAGAAGACTGATTGACTTTCTTCCAAGGGTGAGTCCATGCATCCATAAGTGTTGTTTTTTTTAATCTAATGCGCATAAATATAAACAAATTCCGGGAAAAACGAGATTAATCTGGCAAATCTCCATCCTTTTCTGGAATTTTTTTTTTTTAGGTTTCCCCTCCGTTTACTGGAAAATTTACGCGAATGCTCTTGTACCCAAAACTAGGTCATCCAATACAAAAAAAAAGAAGAAAAAAAAGTAGGATTTCATATAGCTCGCTTAACCTTACTTAAGAAGGCAATCGTTTAACATTTTTCGAGAAAAAAAAACCTGAGATACGTTCTTTCTCAGGCTAGGATTGCTAGAGTAGCCAAGGGACATAAGCTTAACTGACCGTTTTGTCTTTCTTTTTTGGATTAGGTGCATTAGGATTTTCACCCTTATAAAAATCTTTCAGCAAACTAATTGCTTCTAGCTCTCTTAATCCTTTCACAACATTAGGAAAATTATCACTTACACTAGCGACATCTAAAACAGAACCACAACCTCCAAACCTATCATTACTACACCCATAAAAAATTGATCGAATTTTCAACTGCTGTAAGGCAGAAGCACACATAATACAAGGCTCAACAGTTACCCAAACATCAACATTTCTAAAAACTTCACATACATCAAGATCCTTTTGTTGACAGTAAGACACCACTTGATCAATACAAATCATTTCGGCATGCCGAGTTGCGTTTTTGGTTTCGTTCACTTCATTTCGACCCGTGGCAATAACTTGATTCTGATAGACAAAAACACAACCAACAGGAACCTCTCCGTTACTTAGTGCTGCATGGGCTAAATCAAAGGCACTGTTGAGGAAGGACTCGTCCATTATTCTTTTGAAACTTCTAGTTTTCTAAAGAAAATTCAAGTAGCTCGAAGAAATTGAAATCAATCTGGTTTGGCAGGTAGCTTTGTTTTTTCTAGAAAAAAGAAGCTGTTCTAAATGACAAAAATTCAAGTAGCTCCGTGAAGCTGAAATAAGTGTAATTTGGCAAATAGCTTTGATTTTCCTCAAAAAGAAAAAAAAAGAAAAATTCAAGAAAAGACGATTTTTTTAAATGAGAGAAAATTCAAGTAACTCGAACAAATCGAAATCAATCTGGTTTGGCAGGTAGCTTTGTTTTTTCTTAAAAAAAAAAATTTCTCTGAACGACGAAAATTCAGGTAGCTCCGTGAAGCTGAAAAAAGTGTAATTTGGTAAATAGCTTTGATTTTTTCTCAAAAAAAAAAAATTCAAAGAAAGACAGTTTTTTTCAATGAGTGAAAGTTCAAGTAGCTTGAAGAAATTGAAATCAATCTGGTCTGGCAGGTAGCTTTGTTTTTTCTTAAAAAAAAAAAGTTTTTCTGAATGACAAAATTCAAGTTGCTCCGAGACACTGAAGTCAATGTGATTTGGTAAATAGCTTTGCTTTTTCTCAAAAATTTTACACTAAATCAATTAAATTTGGGAAAAAGCTATATTTTTTCGGAAAGAAAAAGAATTTTTTCGAAGGAATTAAAGCTCTTTTATCAATAAAAGATTTGCTTTTATTTTAAAAAAATAAGAGATATTTACTTTTCAAGAAGTGAAGATTTTTAAATGAATAAATAAAAATCAAGTAGGTACAACATATGGAAATAAATACAGCTTGACAGGTAGCTTTGATCTTTCTAAAAAAATATAACTTTTCTGAGGGAAAAATTCAAGCAGCTACGAAAAACTGAAATCAAAGTAATATGGCAAAAAGCTTTGCTTTTTCTAATTTTTTTTTTTAAGCTTTTCTTAAATGAAAGAACATTCAAGTAGCTCCACTAAATTGAAATCAACGTAGTTTGGCAATTAGTTTTGCTTTTCTTCTGAAAAAAAAAATAGATTTTTAAAAAATCAATATAGTTTAGCAGGTAGCTTTGCTCTTTCTAAAAAAAAGAAGGTTTTCTGAATGACAAAAATTTACGTAGCTCCGACAAGCTGAAATTAAAATAATTTGGCAAATAGCTTTGCTTTTTCTAAAAAAAAACTTTTTTTAAAGAAATAAAAGCTATTTTTAATATAAAAATTCAAGTAGCTCCAGTAATTTGAAACCAACGTAGTTTGGCAATTAGCTTTGCTTTTCTTCTGATAAAAAGCAGTTTTTTTTTAAAGAAGTGAAGCTATTTTTAATTAAAAATAAATAAAGTAGGTACAATGTATTAGAATAAATATAGCTCGACAGGTAGCTTTGCTCTTTCTAAAAAAGCTTTTCTAACGAATTTTGAATTGGTGCAGAAGTGCAGCTTTTTTTGAAGAAAATAAATTCAAGTGGGTACAACGCCTTGAAACCAACGTAGTTCGGCAGGTGGCTTTGCTTTTTAGAATAAAAAACAATCTTGAAAATAATACCAACCATCCGAAACATTGTTATTATTTTTCGCGGTTCAAAAACTTCAAGTTCTGAACTGTTTGTTAAATTTGATTTAATCTTGCTGGAGCAAAGAAAGCTGAAGTTAAGGATCGACATTGTAAAAAAAAAAAAAAAAAAAAAAAAAAGTTTAACCATAAACACCATGAGGTTATTACTTCAGATTTTATCCTAAAAAAAACTCTAAGGCCTTAGCGGGACCAGTCCCGAAGCTGATAAAAATAAAAGTGAGACATAAGCGGTATGAAAGAATGTGTAACCCCGCGTTTTGTAAAGGAGTACAATGTTATCGTTTAGTAAACAGTGCATTTTTTTTGTCGACTTATATGTTATATTGAATGATAGGTCTGTATTTATGACGCCACCGTAATTTGGCAATGGCCAAAACGGTGTTTTTTCAAAAGAACAAATCGTTTAAAGAACTGATTTGAAACAATAACAATTATTATACAGAATAAAAAGAGGATAGTATGTACAGACAATACATCAAAACTTAGGTCGTTACCACACACTGGTTGCCACCCATACCAGCAGGCTTATGAAGAGAGTCTTGCAACCACTTCGCGGCGGTAAATATAAGGAAGATACACGATAAGATGATGGAGATAGAAAATCTGAAAACAGTTATCGATAAAAAAAAAAGCTATCTGATTCCGTATTTAATCTTCTTATAAGAAAAAAAAGCTATCTGATTCCGTATTTATTCTTCGAATTTAATTAATATTAGACTACTCTTCAACTACAAGCTAGAGATGGAAACTACGAATAGGGGGGGGGGGCTAGAGAGACGTAGACATTCACCCTCGTCTACTAACAACGTCAAAAGAACGGCTAGTTTTCCAATATTACAAGTTACATCTATTGAGTTGGAAAGGTAGTAGTATCTATCATATTGTCTTGTTAATTGCAAAAATAATAAACAAAAGCCGGGCTTCATCAGTTCATTTAATTAAAAATCCCACCTTGCTCAGGAGCTCGGACCTCGATGGGGTGCTTGATTCACCTCTTGTGTGGGCGACACTACGCATGGGGATCTTGTACTTAACCTTTTTAAAAGGTGATTCTTAGTATGTTTTGGTTACCATTTGATGAACACGTCCAACCAAAGCAATACGACAAAGACAATTGATTTCAAATTCATAGATTTTCTTCTCCTCTCTGGGCTTAGACATCCAAATTTTACAAAAATGGAAAGAAATAGGAGGAGATGAAACTTTGAGTTGTGTTGACAGCGCCGGCGCCGGATTTTCAAATCTTTAGGTCAGAAATTAATCAAAAGACGTGCCGGCTATGAGGCACTATTTAGTACTGGTGATTTCAGTTACTTACGGACACGTATGTCATAAGCACCTTTCCTTGCACTCTTTGGAATGAACAATTTTGCTGAGGATGAAAAATTGAATGTAAATAATAGAAATATTTAAGCATTTAACCCCCAGGATTTCGGTTTTCCATATTCAAGCTGAATTATTCCTTTTCGCAAGTTCAAAGGAAAAGCGATTATATTGTTTCAAGACGAAAAAATACAATCCCTTCTATAACTAATTCTATAAAGAAAGTCATTTTTGTTTCCAGACGAGGAATTTGCAACCTCTCTAAGCAACCTCTATTATATAACAACAAAGTTAGGAGGCACAGTTACGCGCCTCACTTACGGTTTTTGCAAAGCAGAACCTATCACTTATAGCAATGATCAAGTCCAAATGCAGCTACTTTTTTAAGGGATTGTAGATTCAACATCCCCAGATAAGTTATGCATTAACCCAACCTCTGAAAAGAAATATATATGTTACCGTGAATGTCCACAAATTGGTTAATGTCGACATTCACCGGTGAATGTCCGAAATACCTTTTTTTCTCCTTGGATTTAGTCAGCGTTGCCAGTCAAATTTTTCAATTTAATAAAAGGTTTGATGATGACACGCTAGGTTAGATTAGGTTAGACGAGGTTAGGTTGGTTTAGGTTAGCTTAAGTTAGCTTTTTAATGCGTTTTTGATATTTAGAACCAAATTTAACCTAACCAAATATAGCTTAACATAAACTAATCTAACCTAACATAATCTAACCTAACTTTAGCTTTTACCATCATAGTTTGCGTTAGACCGAAAAAAGTGACTAACAAAGCTAATTGAATCCAAACACAGGAAAAAGAATTTTGAGCATGCACCGGTGAATGTCGACATTAACTAGATTTCGGACATTCACGGTAACATATACATACGTCAGACAAATACTCGTACTGCTGCTAATGCTTCAATGGCACCAAACTGAATACTCCCTCTTTCCAGCAAAAGGTGAAAAAATCATGGAGTTTAACTCCAGTTTTTTTCAAAGACTTATGATAAAAACTAAGTGCAGTTCGCCAGTCTTTGCATAGCTAAACCAGCTACTGAAACTGCAACACTAATGAGGTGTCGAAGGGCTGGAAATTTAGAGAGAACTCACCAAATTAGTCATACGTCAAACCAGTATTTGAAGAGAAATACACGTTAAGTAATTACTCAATCGCAGGTTTCGATTATACCAACCCGAGTTCTTCCACTTTCTAGTTCAAAATAAAAACAAATTTCAACACAAACAGAGTAACATCTGCAAAGACGAAGTTCCACCTCTTTCAAGACCAAGAATTTTCTGCTAGCAGACTGTATTGCATGACAAAAAACTAAGAGTTATATTTACGCAGTTCACCAGTACTCTTTCTGCAGCTCAGCAGACCAAACACCGAAAAATACAACACTTATCAAGCTCAAAAGTATCTGTGTCATTAAAAGGCTGGGGGAACATCTTCCAAATCGTTACATAAACAAAGAATATTTGTATAATTGCCTAATTTTGACATTCGATCAGAATGCGAAAAGAAATATAGGATAGAATTTGTATTATTCAGTACAACAGCTTTAAGCTAACATGAGTATGTAAAAGATGAATACAAACAATTCAATAATGAAAGGAGCTAAAAAAAAAAATCAAAAAAAAAAAAAAAAAAAAAAAATCAAAACCAACAAGTAGTATTTCAAGGTCGACACAATAAGATATATGGAAAATGTCGAGCAATAAAATCAATAATCAAAATGACGAATAAAAGGCAGCACAAGAGAATTATGAAATCTTTCTGATATTAAAGGGAAATCCTCTTGAATGAGTAAAGACCGATTCATCTCAACAATAACCAAACACTAATAGAGGGAGTTGTGACTGCGACGCATACACCAAAATAACTTTTTTTTATCACGATCCTGAATGTGTAAAATTCATTAAGTTTGCAGTTACCATGACAAGCTATTAGCATAAGGAATTTGCAAAATTTTACAAAAAGAGGTAAAACACTCCAGGAAAAGGGAAGCTACCTTGACAAAAATTGCACCAGCATATTCATCATATCTAAGCCTCGGCGCTGTTTCTGTTTTTCAGGAAAAAAGAAACGGGAAAAAAGAGATGACCAAAAAACAGAACAGAAACAGAAACAGCTCCGTCAAAAACAGGTGACCTGTTTCTGCTTTCTGTTCTCTTTTTCGGAAAAACAGAAAACAGCTATTTTTAATAAAAAGAACAGCTGGTTAGCTGTTTCTTGTTTTCTCTTGTAGTCCTCTTTTTTTAGGATGTCGCATCCTGTCATCTATACTGGTTAAGGTTATTCGCTGCAATTCCCAAGCTAGTGTAAAGAAATCGCCTTGAAACCATCCCAAATCCGCTAATCTATCTCTTCCTTAATCGACCACTCGCACAAACGATACGACCCCGACTGTACAGGTGATTCTAAAACCTATTAGAGGACCTGAGCTCTTTACGATTTCGTTCTTGCCACCTCAAGATGCTGAACAACGGAGTATAAAATGAAAGGAACAAACTTTTCTTTCAAATACAAAAGTACAACAGATTCAAATAAAACGGGAAAACAAACTGCACTATGATCACTACTAACCTCTATTTTGCACGATGATCCATTTTTTTCAACCATTTTTTTTTGGTTTAAACTTATTCCTAAGTAACAAGTTCAAACCTTGAACTCATCACTTAGAAACATTCTTGTTTCAAGGGTTATGACAGTTGTACTCGCACATTGCTGGCGAACAAAGTAGCAAGCCATACTAAATGCCTGCTCACTGGGCACACTCGCGGTAGGGACCCCGAGATGGTCGATAGCATATTCTGTCAGCTTCAGGATGTGATTCTGACTCTAAGAGTCAAACGGGTCAGTTAACTAAAAGAGCAACAAGTCTGGTAAGTGGCACAGTGGAAGGTTGAAAAAAAAAACACTTTTTTCGAAAGAGCCCTCAATCGTCTCTCTTCGACCATCCAATGACCTGTGGGCGTTCGAAAAAAAAAAGAAGAAGCAGAAAATAAAGGTAAAGAAGACACATCAGAGCTATCCATGCTAAAAATATCATCTTCTTAGTTTTTAGGGCGGGGACAGTATTCCTCCAGTTAGGCGTTTTCGATCATGGCGATTTCAATTATGTAATTTTTATTTCGATCCAACGCCATTTTAGAAAGGTTTCGGGCTTTTTATCGAAAGTAAGGAAAGTTTTTTTTTCGTGCTCAAGATTACATTTAAGTTTAACGTGGGTAATAGTTAGCATTCTTGAATCAGCATTAAATATATTTTTTTGCATAGAATAGTATTTCTAAAAACACCTTTCCTTTTCATCGTCGGTTACTATTGGCCGAGATTCACTCTTTACTAGGTTGCAGCTACTGCTCAAACTCCCAAGCCTTACTTATTTTGTTCCAAGATCCAAGTTAACTGTACTGCAAGCTTCTTTCTATGTTTCAGACCGACTTTAGAGTAAATATTGAGCTCCAGGTGCTCAATCTCCGAAGAATGTTTTGGAGTTAGACTAGAGCTTCGTTTTTTAGCTGACAAAGCATTAGCTACAAGAGCTAGCTAAATACACATAAAAAAAGGTTAATTACCGACTGGTCATTTCGTCGGGCTCAATAAGATAGATTTTTTTTTATTACAGGCTTCACGGCTCCATCACAGGTGATGATACCTTCTCTTGGACGCGTCCAAGGAAAGATTTTCGGAGATTACCTCTGCCGGCAAGCTATTCCATGTGGCGACCGGTCGCCGGGTGAAACTCGTTTTCAGATATTCTTGGCGGGGAGTACCCGGCCAAGGTAGACCGGACGAGCTGTACTTCGGCGAGTTTGTTGCAAAGGCTTTTCTCTGTCAGGAGCGAGCTTCGATAGCTCCTCTGATGGAGGGTTATACATGTATTTGTTGAAAACCGATGTGAACGCCATGTCAAAGCGTTCTTGGATCATCTGTGAGGTTTTAGCTTTCTTGTTGCCAGAGGCTCCTGCATGAACTTCTCGACTTTATATTCGTTGGAGAAGAGCGATACGGCTTTAAGGTGCACCTGCGAAGAGAGGACATGCATATTCCATGACAGACGAGAACTCAATTCATAGACTTTGACTACGTTTTCCGTATTCCGACCTGCTGTAGTATCTGATCTTTGGGCAGAGGGCGTTAATTTCTGTTTTGCTAAAAACCGAGAAAAGTAGCCACTAACTTCACTCAGACTCTCTGATTCCTTCAAATTTCTATTCTCACCTAAGGGAGCGAGCTTGCATTAGCTGCTAAGTAAGCTCAGGAGTGACTGTTTGGCAGCCACTCTCTCCACCAAAGTCATTCATAGGCAAATGGATCAAAGCAAGCTACACGTTGGTAAAGCTCCAATTTGAATTTAGGGATGTGAACGAAGTACTTCTTCAACTGGAATAAGAGGTGATCCTTGAGACGATTTTGGAGCTGGTTGTCGATCTCATCTCGCAGAACCTTACCAGCCCCTTCACAGGCACGTACACTTTTCTCTATGTTGTGTAGGTAGATCTACTGGCATTTTTAGCTCCCTCTTCAAAAGAGCACAAACAACTATATGTGCTCTGAAGAATCAACCATTCCTGCTCGGAAAGTTCCAGTTCTCTGGTCTTAATATCCCGAACAATAAGGGGGGGGGGGGGGACTTTTAAATCCCCCTAAGGCAGTGGGCTCTAACAACATTTGAACCAGTATCGGATACTACACAAAATACTTTGTCCTCAATTGCATATTTATTTCAACGCCACTCTGATAGCTGCGAGTATATTTTCAGCTGTGTGTCTAGCTTGCAAGTGCTTGAAGTGTAATATGCAACTCGGACGGCCCATTATCCACTTATTTGCTTGAGATACAAAGTTGCTGTCAGGTAGCCCCCTCCTGTATATGACCAACAGTCAAAAGTCAACGAGACATTTTTGGCCTCTCTCATATATGCTTTCTTTCATAAGTTTCTTTTCCTTTTCTTGAACGACGTGTCTCTTGATTGTACGAGCAGATGGAGGGAGCAGACCACCGGTGAAAGTTTTGACAAGTCCACTCATACCACCGTTGTCGAATATAGACAGAAGAATCTTGTCTACGAGTACTGCTCTGACACACTGATTCGCACACTTCAGGTATTGCCAGAACTTTTTTTGGATCTTGTGCTGGTCTTCCAACTTCTCATTTTCAGAAAGCAAGTCCTTTTCAGTATGACAAACAGCAACTTCGGGATTCCTCACTAAATTATTCGTTTCTCATGGTCTTGGCAATGGAGAAACAGACACTTTCACCTTTATTTTGTCAACATTCTCAAGATGAGTGATGAAAGTTGTTGTTTTTCTGGGTCATACAAATGGAAGATACAAGACTGATTTTTGGAATGGCTTACATTACACTGCAAGTATACTGCAAGGTAATAGTACATATGCAGCTATTTGATGTAGAGCTTACCTGTAACGTATACCTTCATGGCTGAACCCAGGGGGGGGGGTGACAATTAGACCCCCAGTCTCTTCCTCTCCAAAGAATTGGAAAAAATTACGTGCTTTACAATCTTACAATGACTACTAAATGTCAAAGCATGCATCTTCAAAAGAAACCCACCCCAGAATATCAGAGAACGGCTAACATCTAAAATCAAGCTCTATGTTTCTAGTCAATTTAAAACATTTCTGTATGATTTTCCCAATTTCATCGATTTGGTGCTCCAAATAATATTGGAAATTGGAAATTCTTTTCATAGTCCTTAAAAGTTCTGTTCCTGAAAAAGATGTTAAACTGAAATTCAGAAGGAACTTAAATTTGGCAAAAGACATTAAGTTTAAAAGTTCTAAAAAACTGTTGACCTGTTTTTATTATATCCCCTTCCCTTGCCAAAGCTACCCCCCCCCCCGGTGGCAAACCATCGACCACCCAGACCAGAAACGTTCTTCAGTGTCTAGTCTACAAGAAGTGGCCAAAAATCAAAATTTTGTACTAGTTTCAATGTCTGATCGACGCAAGTACACAAAACATGGTTTTTTGGGGTCAGGGGAACAAAACAAAGGAGCAGCAATAAACATACTATTTATATGAGCATAAAAGTGATTATAGGGACATTGGAAAGAAATACAATATTTTAGGGAACAAGACGAGCCTGAAGCCCCTCTTCCTCTGCTTAACGTGCCTGAAAGAAAGGTGTTTGCAACCCATTACGTATGCTTTACAATAATGTTTATTTGAATTAAAAATTTTGGAAAACCATAACTCCTATTTGTGGAACACAAACCCACAGGCCTTACAAATATATCAAGATTTGAATCATCTATTACCTAAAACAAGAATCAAAGTCACAATGGAGGCCACACTGTTTCTTAGAATAGCAAAAAAAAAAAAAAATTTAAAAAAAACAAACAACTGGTTAAAAACACGGACAACATAACCCACAAAAAGAATTCAAATGACGGTTTGATTTGCATTTGGGAGGCACTAATCGATTTCTTTATGAGCATTAGCACAGACTGGTGCAGGTGGAGGGGAAAGTGAATGATGTCTTTCAGAGGAAAGGAGAGACTCCTCGGATTCACCCATTAATTGGAAACTCTTATTACATATGGTTGGGACTTTCGGGTGGTATACTTCTGGTTCAGCGTAATCTTGATTGCCCGTTTTTTAATAGACTCTAGACCTTCGTCCAGATGATCTTTATTATGCACTTGTGGGCCCCACTAAGGGCACGGATACCCGAGAATAGGTTGTATATACGTGACGTAAACCCTTTTCAACTGAAACTGGGAGAAACCCAACCGCCAGAAACTGATAAATGACCACATTCAATTAGTTTTACTTGTGAAACATATATCCTGCAGAATTTGTCGAAAAGTTAACTATCTTTGGATTTTACTGAGAATTTCACTCGGAATGGCTGTTAACCGCGGCATTATTAAAGGTGGCTAAGCTAACTGCACGCTTTGAGTCAGCGTGGATAAAACAATTGATTCTTAAACAGGCATGCCTTTCTATTTTAAGTAGCTAGTAATTACCATTAAGAATGACGGAATCAACGGAAGTCCAGCTACAAATTTTAAAGAAATTAAGTGAAATGTCAATAGAGCTTTAAAAACTGGAGCCTGTGCGAAAAGGTAGAAAAATTATCTGTAGAATTTTCTTCAATTTCGGAATCTCTTAATAAGAAAATTTGTGAAGTGGAAAAAAGATCGAAAAATACAGAGGCGGAAGTTCGTGAGTTGAAAATGGAAGTTGCAAAGAATAATAAGATAATGGATAGAATTGAGGCGGATCAAAAAAGGTGTAATGCGATACTCTACAATTTTGATCCAAAGATAAGGGGCTCTAGTCTAAAAGAGGACATTCTTAGATGCTTAAATGAAATAGTAAGAGGCGCCAGGTTTATGCAGATATTAAAGATGTTTTACGTTTACCTTCAAACCAGAAAGTCAGACCATTCGCAATTAAATTAGCATCTTTGGAATTAAAAAAATCACAATTTACTTCGGCTGCACTTTTCAAAAGGTTTCATTTGTCAGAAGCCCCAGATTACACTTCTTCAGGTTTATTGGCACGCAGTAAGTTGATACCAATTTTGGAAGCCGCGCGTACGGAGGCCCATTCACATACAAAGCTGAGGGGTGTGATACTTTTTGTGGGGGAGAAGTTTATCGAGAACAACGAACGGTTATAGCAGTAGAGGAAATGAGAATCCATGATCATCAGAGTTCCAACTTAAATCGCAATATGCACAGGGGCAATGCAAGTTCACTCAGTAAAGAAGGATCAACATCAGGCCTGCATGGGACAGTGAATGAAGTTAAGAAAAGAAAACGTACGCATGATGAAATGGCTAGCCCCCATAATGCTTTTAAAGAACCTGGAACGTCTTCGCTCGTGCAAATCAGAATAATCAGATTATTTCGCTTGAGAAAAGCGGACCGGTAAATTCTGCTGCTAGTGGTCAGAATTTTGGAAGCGCTGCTTCTGTATTTAGTGTAGAGGAGGAGGGTCGGGCTGCTTTTGTTGGTGGGCAGTATCATACCCCGTTAGCCAAGAACCTGGAGTGCATTTATCTCAGCAAGGTGTGAGACAGGGCAAAATAAATAGCAAGAACATTAGCCCTTTAGAGCAGGATAAAGGTGCGAAAAAAAGCTCGAGAAAGGGAGACGATTCATGATTACGAATCATTTGGGCCTCGCCAGATAGTAAAAGCTCCGGATTTTTATCAGGAGCATCCTAGTTAGGGGGATATAGTAGTGCCAGGGAACGAGTCAAAATTGCCAGAATAGGGAGTACAGGGCCATAGTAAATCGTGCTTACGTTTTGTAGTTTGGAATTTGCAAGGTTATAGTAGGGAAAAGTTAGAAAATCTATTCGATTCAAGTACATCAGCCGGTTGTGAAAGTTGGGATGTTGTAGGTCTTGTTGAGACGTGGAATTCTCTAGATGATTTTTCGTCATGTGAAGATTTTGATGTTTTTGAATCTAGGAGAAAAGTTTCGGTAAATGGTAGATATTATGGAGGAGTTTCAGCACTTGTAAGGAAGGGTGTATTTAATTTATTTCGTAGGCTAGAAAGTGAGTCTGAAAATTTATTATGGTTATTATTATCAGCTAAGACCTAAAAGATGAGGGTTTTTCGATGACGAATGTAGGCAGAAAAGGGAAGAGGTAATTAGAGTTTTCAGGCTACTTAAAGCAACAAATCTATTGGATCAGGAAAAGAATTTGCGCAGGCTAGCTGAATATAGGAAATTAAGGTCGGATTATAATAGGGTTAAAAGAGTCAAAAAGAGAGAGAGAGAGAGGCGGATGAAAATTAATGAGGAAATTAATAGAGCTGATCGTGTGAATAACCCTAGAGAATTTTGATCAGTAGTCAACTGTTCGATCAAGGGGCCGGGAATAAAAGGAAATATCCCGCCCGTTGAGACGGGACCAGATTATTTTGAAAATAGGGAGTCAGAATATGTCAGGGCGAATGAGTCGAATGGTTCAGAGGATAGAGAGTCAGGTCTAGAGACGGTAACACCTCCTTTAAGACAGAATAATTACGATTTAATTAGACCTGTATCTCAACAAGAAATTTGGGATCAGTTGAAAAAGATGAATGGTAATTCCTGTCCAGGAACAGATGGTATACCTACCTGATATACCAAGGTCCTGAGGTTAGGAAGGACAACTTTAATACCCATGTTGGCCGCAATTTTTCGTTTGTAGCTTGTTGGCCTCGCTCATGGGACATTTCTGTAGCAGTGCCTCTTTTTAAGAAAGCTAATAGGAAGTTACACGAAAACTTTAGGTCTATCTTTATGGGAAATGTGGTAAGTAAATTGTTTTGTAAGGTGCTGGAATTTAGGCTAAGAGATTGGTTAGATAAGGAGGAATTACTTAGCCCGATGTAAGCGGGATTCAGATCTACATTCAGCAATGTTGACCATATTTTTCTTTCGATGTATTGAGAAGGAAAGATGCTAGAGGGAAAAATGGTCGGCTATTCGTAGCCTTTTTAGACCTAAAAAGTGCTGATTCGGTAAATAGGAGGCTGTTAATTGAAAGTCTGTTAGAAATACACTTGCCGTCTTGCTTTGTAGCAATAATAGCAGAAATGTACCAGAGGGTGAAATTTGTTGTGAAGGTTATGGGAAATTTTTCTAGGCTGGTTACGTCTCGTGTGGGTGTGACACAAGGATGTACTTTATCTCCTAAGCTTTTCTCCTTGTTTGTTAATGATTTAGATAGTTTTATTAAAAGCAATGGAACCTCTAATGTATCTTTGGACTGGTTTAGACTATCATGCACGTTATTCCCGGATGACATAGCTCTAGTGACGGATAGTGAGATAATCTTCAGAAGCAATTAGAT
The DNA here is from genome assembly GCF_049724085.1 of Artemia sp. Qi Xiang Cuo. Lineage (NCBI taxonomy): Eukaryota > Metazoa > Arthropoda > Branchiopoda > Anostraca > Artemiidae > Artemia > Artemia sp. Qi Xiang Cuo. The sequence continues at coordinate 19,262,283 of NC_142802.1, read as the reverse complement.
ATAATAAAAAAATTATTTAGAAAAGAAGGATTTAGAGTTGAACGCTAAGAAGTCAGTAGTGATAGTATTTAGGAGCAAAGGAGATGTTGATTCAGAGGTTCATTTTAATTTTGGAGGAAAGGTATTAGAGGTTAAAGAAGAATTGGTTTATTTGGGTTGTAAGTTTAGTAGATTAAGGCGAATGTCTAGGCATGTAGAAGGTTGTAATTTAAGGTTTAATAGACTAATAAATATGCTTCTGAGAATTAATTTAGGCCAGCTAGCTGACATGAGGATCCAGAAAAGTTTTCTAGACAAAAGTAGCTTCTAGTCTACATTGGGGCCCAGAGGTTTGGTGTTTTGCTAAAGCAGATAAGCTACAAGTAATTCAGCTAAGATATTTTAATAGAATTTTAGACTTGAAGGATTCATTTAGTTCAGTGGTACTTAAAGGAGATTTGGGGCTTTGCACTTTAATGAGTGTTAGATTGGTTAGAATGGTGAAATTCGGGGAGAAGATAATTAGGCTACGTAGAATTCGGCTTCTTAAGTCAGCTTATTTGGAGAGCTTGAAGGACGGTAGACGTGATTCATGGCCAAATCAGGTCAAGAAAATACTGGACCTTTGTGGCCTTTCGGAGATGTGGAATGAAGGAAAAGGCCCTATGGGTGAAACCGTGTATTGGATGTGTGAGTACCGCTGGCACCACTTATTGGAGGTTTATTCGTGCGGGGTCACCACTTTTAAAGGCAAAAATGGCGCAAAAAGGTTGCTATGCCACTTACTGGAGGGGGAGATCCCTCGCTGGCCCCAAATTAGTGGGATTTCCGCGGTTACTCCAACGGTTCCGTATACTAACGTGATCGGATTGGCTATGGCCACATTTAAAGCCAAAGTTTACCGATAAGATTTTCTTATTAACCCTTTGTTTCAACCTAAGCTGAAAAGTTAAAAGAGTACATAGAAAATTCTTACTGTATTAACAATCACGCTTTATAAAAAGAACTGAACTGAAAAAGGACAAATTCTCCCAGCCCGCTAACCGCGTGCTGCGAGAGGGGTTACTAGGGTGGTAAACGAATCTTTCCAGTAAATCCTTGGACTTATTAATCTACTGGCCAATCTCCCTAACTACGCAGTTTTTCCCTCTTGGTCTATTAAACACCTACGCAGTTTGGAGGCCCCAAAATGGCGTCAAAAAATAGTTGGAAAATTAATATTTATTACTTAAGGAAGGAAAATAATTAAGGGGCCGAAAGAAATGAATCTGGGAGGGATATTTATCTGACAAAACTGGGACCAAAGGTTCCAACACCGTGTCAGTATGGAAGGAAGTCCAGCGAACCCTAAATGACCAACAAATCCAAGAGTGGCAAGCTCATAAGGACCAATATATGTCTTTGAGGTTTTACTCCCAAGCCAAAGATTGTTGGGGGGAGGAGGTTAATTTTAAATTTGGGTTGAATAAAGAGGATTTGAAGAATTTGTTGCTGGTAAGAGAGATTATTTTGGTTTTATGTGAGAGAAGGAAATTTTTGGGAAAGTTTAGACTGGCCCTTATTTTTGCCCAATGTGGGGATGTGTGAATGAGAATTTATTTCATTTTGTATCCGAGTGTGAAGAGCTGTCTGAGTTGTGGAATGATTGTTTTGGACAAGTGTTTGGGAGTGAATGCTGGTTAATTGAGCGGATGGCTGAGAGGAACACATGTGCTATTAAACAGTTGTGTAAGTTTCTTCGTTTAGGCATTAAACATAGGGAATCAAGTTTGGGGTGCATGTTTGAGGTGCAAAGTGCAAATTATGTTCTCGCCTTGGGAAGGCATAGGGGTTTTGAGCCCTACTCATGTTAATTTCTGCTCGTTTTGAGTTTGACTGGGTTATTTATTGTAATTTCTTTTCGTTTTGGGGTTCCATTTATTTATCGATGCGGATTTGTGATAGTTTCACGATTGGTAGATTATTTGATTTTATTTTTGCTCATTTTTGGTTTAATGGAGTTCTTTACTTTTCTTTGAAAAACTTATTTCTGTGGAAAAAGTTTTTTTTTAATTAATATCAGCAAAGAGCTCACAGTATGAGCGTTTAAGCTACTTTTACCGAGTTAGGGGCAATAGAGATCGGTCGGAGTTCATTACAGGACTTTTGGTTTTCCGCCTAAGGTATTACATGTACAAAAGCTTTAGTCCGAGCACTTGGGGCTTCTTCTCCTTGAATTACTGGTCGAATATTGATGGAAGGGGTTTCTCCTGGAAGATAGCATATCTTTAAAGCTGGCAATACCCCCGCAAAGAAGGAACAATTTCTCTTCAACCTTGGTTGTTCTATATTTTGCGAACTCGGGAACTTCATTAAGTGTTTCCTCAGAGATTTCAGCAACGAGGTTTTGAACCTCTGTTTCCGTTTCTGATAAGCTAAATCAGTATTTTTCCGTTCTTAGAACTCACAGGTATATATTTCCTGAACAGGTAATACATTTTCTATGCTAAAAAAAGAGATAAATTATAAGATCTATTTTCCTTATTTTTCCTAATCAAGTTTGTTGTCAAATATATATGAATGAAGTAGCTGGAATCAGACCTGTTTCAAATTCTATATTTACCTTGTCAAAGTATTTTGCGAATGGTTCTGGGGATAAAGGCTTACAGATTGCCAAACATTGTCCTTTTTGGTCAACCGTCTAGGGCTAAGCGGAAAGAAGGTCGTTCGCAGTTGGAGTGAAAGGATGTCGTTAAGAAAGATTTAAGGAAATTGGGAATTTCCTGGGAGGGTGTAAAGAGAGAGAGGCTTTGAATAGACTACGATGAAGGAGGAGCGTGCGCAACTGTGTTGGCCTCAGGCGGCTTGGTGCTGCGGTGAATTGTTAGTAGTAATAGAAGTGAGTATTCAACTAGTCTAGATTCAATTCCTTTTTCACATATTTCCTAAAAGAAGAGAGAATTGAGATTTGCCTTTTTTTTCAAGGGTCAAAAATCTTTCCTCCTTTATCCAATCCAATTATTATACTGACTTTCAAACCTTCTTGGAAAATCCTATTTCCATTAAATCATTAATCAATTAAAACATGATTGGTGCTACAACCAGTTTTTTGGTATCAATAAATAAATTTGAAATTATAATAAATTAATAGAACTATATTTTTTGTAACTACATTTAAATCAGATGGATTACAAACGACCTGACTCATCAAATGTTAGGATGAGTCACAATGCCAATATTTTCATACCTTTGAAATTTTCTCGCGACTGCCTTCACCTCTAAACTGAATACCTTCACGATCCAAAGCCAAGTTTAACAGGAAACAATCCACAGTTACTTCTTTGGCTGAATTATATAAATACAGTTTTTTCCAGTCGTCAACCGAGTAGCTGAGATTCTTTGAGCGACAACCTTTATCAAATATGAGCAAACTGATTCTGAAAAGTAATGCAGAAGATTAGACTAAACAGTTGGAGACCCGACAACCGAATCAATAGAATAGGTTAGAACTGGTTAACAAAAATCAATTAGTAACTAATTAATTAACTGCCAAATATTGTTCTTTCCGGCCTTGCATCTATGGTGAAACAGAAAGCAGTTCGTCCCAAATGGGATAAGAAGAGGTTGTAAAAAAAGATTTTAAGGAAACTGAAACTTCTTAGGAGGGGGTAAAGAGTGAAGCCTTTAATAGATTTGGGCGGAGGAAGAGCGTGCGCAGCTGTGTTAGGCTCAGGCGGCATGGTACTGCAGGGAACTTGTCAGTAGTAGTAACAAGTAACGGCTGAAATTAGTACTTCAGTCAATAAGAATTACTTAATGGAAATAAAATCAGTTATTGACATAGAAGAAACTGATTAACTGCATACCTGGCACGAAAATTAATGGAACAGGCTAGATTCCGTTAATGAAAATTAACAATGGTTAGTGTTTAATTTATAATTAACTAATTAAAATAGCTAATACAACAACCAATACCTTAATAGAATAGGATAGACTAAATTATGACATACCTCTGACAATAAAATCAATAGTAAAGCAGTCTTGAGAAAGCAGTTTCAAACCTCTGGCAGCTCTTCAAAAAGCAAAATGTTTTGAATGGGTTCGTTCTGAGGGAGCGACTTGAGAAATACTTTTTTGCTACTTGCAATCGCTACACAATTCCTAATATCTGTTCCAAATGCATTTCAGATGGGTTTCAGGGGTCCGAGAGAAGGAAGGAGGGCAGCCACACTTTTATTTATGGTATCACTTAGTTGTAATAATTAATTAGCATTGTGATTTTGTTTCGTTTTCAATATTACGACAAATAAAACACACAGATCGAAATACAAATGGTTTCCAGTAAAGCTGTTTCCATGGTTTCCAGATAAATTCGCCATTATTCTGTCTGCCTCACTTGAAACACTCTTTTCACCTAGATCCAGTGCGGATAGATCATCACGAATTTAAAGCGATCCGATTCATCATTTGCCAACTCATTAACCATAACCGAAAAAAGTAGAGGGCCTAAAACTGTTCCCTGGGGGACAGTTTCCACAGTAAATTGGCTGGGGATCAGAATAGGCTGATTTATACTTAGTTTTTTACTTCTACCTGAAAGAAAATATGGAACTATTGTTATCAAATATACATCAACATTAAAATCTGTCAATAGCTTGTGGATAAGGGTTCTATGGCAGATCAGGCTAAATGCTTGTCGAACTCTTGAGAATATTGCCGAATTGTTGAGGGTCAATTTTATGCAGAATGAAAATTTTCAGCCACCCAGCAATGAAACTTTCATAAATCTTGCTAAAAATAGATGTCATCATAATAGGCCACACACCAGTAAAATCACAAGGGGCTCCCTTTTTAGGGATAGAGGTTATGAATCCCTTTTTCCAATTTCGTGGATACTGGCCTGACATTGTAATCTTGTTGAATACTAAAGTTAACGGAGCACTCAAAAATTCAGGAAAAGCCTTAATGAGGTCAACAGGAATAACGAGTGGTGTAATACTGGTCCTCTTCAGTTTCATCAATTTGAGGCGAACTTGGGATTCTCTGATGATTGGGAAATCCATAAGATCTGGAGATGCATGCTGAAAATCCTCCAAGATTAGTGGTGGAAGTGACTGAACAATCGCTGCCATGTGAGTGTTTAGACGATCTGCAGTTTCTTTGACCAGCTCATCATAGGCAAAATCCAGTCCAGTCTGCGTTTTACCTGTCATTTGCTTTATCCTTTTGTACCGCTGTCCAGGCTTAGAATCCAATAAATGAGATACTTCCTTTTGGTAGTACAACGCCGCTGCCTGGTGGATCATTCCTCTGATTTTATTCTTCAAGGTAGTAGCTTCTTTATGTTTTTTGTTCCTGGAAAGTTGTGTCATTTTCCTGCTTGGTGCTTTGATTTCTTTTGTAACGTACGGACGATCTGCTGAAAAATGTTTGTTAACTTTTTAAGGAAAATAGAAACGGTACTTGCCGAGAAGCTTTTCCTGGAAAGTAGTGGCCATTTCATCAGCATTAGCCGTAGAAATTATACCGTCCCATTTTTCAGTCGTGAGCCAATTACCAAAACCAAACAATCCGCTGTTTGTGATTGGCCGACTTGTAGTTGTTTCTGTAGTATACGTGACCTGGACTTTGCTTATGGGGTGTAGCTCAAGGGTGAAGTGGTAGCTTCCTCCTATTGGGAGACCTGGGGAGGGTTTCCTGTAGAATTGAGACATGTTAGTAGATATGCGGTCCAGAGCCGTATTACCTTTTGTTGTTGGGCAATTGACTAACTGTTTTAGACCTAATCATGCTTCCAAAGACTCAAGTCGTAGTTCGTTAGCGTCATCAAGCAAAAACATACCACCCGTGGGGTATTTACCCTGTACGTAGTCAGCGCTTAATTAAAATATTTCCCGGAAAGATTTTTGAGAACTGACATCTCGTCCGGGCGAATAATAAAAAACACAAACAGCTATGCCATTATAATGGGAAAGCAAGCGTTTGAGCTCTGCAAACACCCAAAGAATCTCATTATAATCATCAAGCATAGCTACCTCCATCTGAAAAGCAGAAATTTTCTTATTAATATAACTTGCAAGACCTCCTCTCTTTTTTCCACGCCAGTGGTCATCTGAGCGTAACTTCATCATTTTATTATAACCGGATAAACTGAGTAGATCCGGGTTTTGCCTATGAACCACTGTTACTGCTACTATTGAGGCTCCAATTACTTGAGCTAAATTCTCCAGCTCAATAATCTTATCCGTATTTAAACTTTCTGCATTACTATACAAAAAACTAGGCAGAGAAAAAATGTCAGAAGAGTATTCATTTACATTGGTTTTCACCTTAGTCCTTGGGAAGACAGTTTCCTGGTGCTCTAACGATTCTGCAAGATCAGTTTCTTCTAATGCCGGAAACCTGTTACTAAGTGGGACGGCATGGCTTATAGTCGAAACGCGGGAGGCTGATATTTTAGGAAGGATGGATCTAGGGATTGGAGGAGGTTTGGTGGAGAGGGAGGAAGGAGGAGAGCTCCAAGAGGAGCCGGAGAGATTGATATTGTAGTATAGTGAGTTGTAAGTAGTAATAGTGTTAGAAACAGGGAATTCACGGCCCAATTTTTTGGGCGTAACGAATCTTTCGGTCTTTTCACCTGAGATGACGACAAACATTCGAAGTCTAGTAACTCATTTTGGCATGAGCTTAAAAAAAATATTACAAATCCTGGCCGATCGAAAAAAAGTCTTGATCCATTTTTCGACGAAATAAAATTGTATTTCTAGTTTTTCTCTGTGGTTAGGATTTACCTTAACCCAGAGACTTAAGGACCCAAGTTTCAAGCAGTTCAAAAAAAAAAAAAAAAAAAAAAAAAAAAAAAAAAAAAAAAAGCCACCTTTCGGGCGAACCAATATTTTGTGACAAAATGATTTTGACCTCTCATCCCTTTCTTTAAACATAAAATTAAAACTCCTGGAGCTTCGCTCTCCTCCAATACTACAAAAAAGTACAACTTAATCCAACAAGCAACTCTCCAGATAAACAAAACAAGTTATTTTGATAGTATGGTTACACACAATGTCTTTCAATTTGACTTGCTACTCCACCGTGAAAAAAGTTGGATTCATAGAGGAAACACTTTTAAGCAGATCGGAGGCCAGGGGATAAAGCATATTTTGCCCCCCCTCCCTCATACCATCTACAAATACATTTGAAGTCCCCTTATCTCATTCCAACACTGGCAGAAAGTTACAACTCAATTCTCCGACCCATTTGCGAGAAATTGCAGATATGTCATTTTGACAAACTGGGATTACATAATCTCTTTCGATTTACCTGGCAACTTCACCATGTGTATGTTCAAAACTCAAAAAGGGCTCATAGCGCAAAACACTTACAACGATCAGAGTCAAAAAATTATCCTCCCCTCTGCCCTCTTCCTCCAATTAAAACCTTACAGTCCATCTGGCCTATCAAATACTTTCCGAAAACTTAAAATCGACTTCCCAAGCCATTCTCAGGATATGGCAGATCATACGATATCTGGTAAACTCAACAAAGTAAAAATTCCAGATCCCCCTCAACAATTGCTTAAAGTTTCAACTAGATACTTCAAGCAATTCCCGCGATATTGTAGATACACTATTGTAATAACCTGGGCAGACACAGTATCCCCCCCCTAAACAAAGAAAACCAATGCCCCGCACCCCATCGCCACAATAGTGGAAGTTTCAACTTGATTCTCATCCGTCCTTTCCAAGATACTCTAGATACATTATTTTGATAGCTTTGTAGCACACTTTCTTTTGATTTACCTTGCTATTTCGCCGTGACTAGATTCTAAGCCCCGAATGGAATTGCAATGCAAAAACATTAGGTGGATCGGAGACAAACGTCTTTTGTCTCCCTCCCAGTTCAAAATTTGAGGTCAATTGGCTCCAGTCATCCCCCGACAGTCCCCGAAGGTTCCACTTGATCCCCAAAGCCGTTCCCGGGATATTACAGATACCCTATTTCACAGTCTTTGACTTTACATCGCTACTTAACTGCGAATAAATTTTAAGTCCCGTAGGGGGCTTATAGTACAGACACGTTTAAACGAATTGAAAAAGAAAAAACATATTTACCCCCTTCCCATTCTAAACATAAAATTTGTAGTCTCCAATACTACCTGAAAGTTCTAACTCCACCTTCTAGACCGTTCCTGAGAAATTGCAAACATACTTTTTTTATAGCCTAGATAAACATAGTGTCTTTTGACTTACCTCTATACCCTCCCTCCAGTCAAGGTTTGACGTCGACTTGGCCCTCCAACACATCCTTAAAGTCCGAATTCTAACCCCGACCCGTTTCCGAGATTCTCAAATTGTAAATACGCTATTTTGATAACCCGGGTACGCAGTGTCTTTCGATCAACATCGCTACACCAATTCGAATAAATTCTAGTCCTGGAGGGGTTTATTGCGCCAAGTAGTTCAACTGAATTGGAAACAAAGTGTTTAGCCCTCTTTCCCTCTGCTACTTCTCCATTTCTAAGGTCAAGCTCTGCTTAGCCGTCCACAACACTCCCTGAAACTTTTAAATTGACCCCCCCCTCAAGCTGTTCCCGAGATCTTGTGGGTACACTAGTTTGATATCGCAGAAACGCACACTGTCTTTCAATTTACCAAGTTACTTAACCGTGATTAAATTCCAAGTCGTACAAGCAGGGGCGGATCCAGGATTTTTTTAGGAGGGGGGCGAAATAGGTTGATCTAATAAACAAAATTTAGGGGGGGGAGCGCAAAATAGGTTGATCCAATAAACTTGCGTTAGGAGCAAGTTTAATTAACGCAAAATTGAGTTAATTAAGGAAATTACCCTACTTTAGACTATGCTAGGCGGGAACCTCGCCCCCCTGGATCTGCCACAGCAGAGCCCTAGGTTCCATTTTGCTTACACATAGAGGAAATACTTTGCTTAGACATCTAGGAAATACTTTGCTTAGACATATTGGACATAGGGAAAATACTTTGCTTACACATATAGGATCGATTGAAGCGTATAAAATTGAATAAACTTTATATATATATTGGGTTACCAGACGGGTTTCTGAGCCAACACCTTACAGTTCCAAAACTTTTTATCGTCAAATTATGTATTCAAAGGGTTTATTGAACCTTCTGTAGAAAATACTGGTTTCAGTCATAAGGTAAGAAAATCACGTTTTTCGTATAAATAGTGTTTTTTACTAAAGATACATCCAAGCTACGCATGTTTCTGACTCAAAAATTTTCAAAAAGTAATAACCTCAAGGCTGAAGTTACCTTGCATCTTGTATTGAATTGATGGCTTATGGTGTCAAATCATTTACCTAAAAATAACTCAATCTGTGAAAAAGGGTATAGCATTTGCGAATTGGACAGCATGAACGATCTTAATTGTTGATTGAATAATAGGGGTGTGAATGATCCTAATTGGTGACCGGATCATAGGAAGGTGGTAGAAAAGGGTTAAACTGATTAGCAGTTAAGATAAACCCGAAAGGGTTGTTAACTCATAGCTTATTTATTACGTATAAATTTGAAATAGCATCAATCTATGGGGATGGTTAACGATGATAAAATGGCCCTGTGAGTTGACCTAGCTTTACTTCATCGATGTGTTCTGTATAATACACAAGTACCATTTGAACAGTGTTGTCAATATAAAATATGCTCTAACGTTATAGTATACTCATAAGATAATACTAATAGCAATTTTGATGGAAAGAACAAATTCCAATAATGAAATTCAGAACAACCCTTAGAAATCCTTGCACATCAAGTAGTGAGCTGTATTTAAATATGAACCATTAAAGATCGTAAGCATCAATGCCCCCATCCACAAAGGCCCTAATACTACAAAGGTACTCTATCCCCAACCTTCAAGGGGGTCCCCTTCAACTTTTTCGCCCCCTGCCCCCATTTAAAAAATTATTATTTTTTAACATGATATATTTTTTCAAGTTTTTGTTTACATCTCTTAGAATGACATGTAACATACTTAAAACATAAAAAATCACATTTAATATTTTCCAAATTCAAAATGAGAATGATATAGAAATGTTAGTCGTGACCTTTACTATTATAAAAATATTGTTTGCAGTAGTACTTTTTTTATTGGGCTAAATTTTTTTTTTTTACTTCGAAATTATTCAACTTTTTTTTACGTATCTTAAAATGACATGAAATATGCTTATGGCTCTAACAATTGCACTCTATGCTTGCTCAGTGATACTATGCAGCTTTCCCACTGGTACTCCTTGTCAGGTTATCGACACTAACTACTTTATTACATCTATTAAATCAGTATTTTTTACACAGTGGAACAATTACCACAACTCATATCTCTAAACAGTGAAGATGAAGCATTTTAAAAAAGCACGTTCACATGATAGTGTTATTGTAGCATTGAATGCTGACAAGGAGAAGTATTTAAACTTCGAAATAAGTACAAGTGGTAGCACTATCGGAAACGTATACGTGCATTGTCATGACAGTAAGGAATTAAATTTCTATGGAGTACCAAAAAAATTCAACTCTTATGATGGTGGATATGCGAGATTGAGATCCCCGGAGATGATTGTACTCAAAGAGAAGGCCAACATAAAAAGAATAGTAGATGAAGAGGGGCATCTTCTTGCTAGTGCTTGTGGTAACATGTTACCCAGTGTTAAACCATATCGTCAGCTTTCGGGTATTAGCATTCAAATGCAAGCAGAGGAAAAGAAAGGCCTACTCTTCTACTAATATCATAAACCATATCTTGTCTACGTGCCGAAACTGTTACCAGTGTAAAAATGATTTTGTAATGGATAGTGAAATTACCGGAAAAACAAAAAGGGCATTGTAGAAAATATCACCAACGAATATAAACATACATCGATAAAAAACAGTATCTGCAAATGTTACTACCATTGATCAAACAGACGATGCTCCAAATAATACCGAAAACTAAACTCTTACTAAACCTGTCGGTAACACACCACTCAAAATTGTTTATGACTCAAAATGGAATAATTACTATTCTACTGAATACGAGCTAGGAGAAGACAATAGCTAAAATATCAAGAGAGAACATAGTGAACTATTTTATGGACCAGATTCAAAATGTACAAAGTTGTTCATTGATATTAATAAAGTATAATAATATATTTTTTGCATTAATATTCTACATGACATTATTTCATTAAAAATATATTATGCATTACATTGTTATGTGTTCATTATTTTTAGAGTAAGCTAGCATATCAAACGTTTAGAATGTCTATTAAAACATCGGAGATGTAAGAAAAGGAATTTGCATACATCATATGTCGGATAGATAGCTTAACATAGAGAAAATCTAAGTATAAGAATGAATAAATTCTATATCAACATCTATTGACAGATACATGGGATAGCATTGACAAAATCTAAGTACCAGAGTGAATAAATTCTTTATCAATGTCTTTTGACAGATTACGTTTGATAACACTGATATAATTTAAGTATCAAATTGAACAAATTCTTTATTAATATCCTATACCGATACCGTTTTTCAGATATGTTAGATAACATTGAGAGGATGTATGTATTATAATAAATATAATTTTTCGTCATCATCTAATGTTAGAAAGGTCACTATAACAAATTTGTGAGTAAGTAATTAACCAATTATTTCTTGAATTTTCCTCTTTGACACACAGTACACGAATTTTGATAAAATTGTAATTTCCAGACTTCATTTGTATGCAATAGATACAGAGAGTTCTGTGACTCCTCCCCGCAATGAATTCTATGGGTTTTATGATTCCTCCCCACAATGAATTCAGATGGTTTTAAGACTCATCCCCCAGGCCATAACTCCATTCAACCTTGAGCGAAGGTATAAAAGTTTGATGAAGTACTTCTCTACTTAACAATTACATCAATAGCTTCCAAGATGATAGGACTGTATGACACAGAATTTATCGGTTTGAAAAAATCATTTTGTGATGTTATATTTGAATGTGCATTTTTATTATTGTCTATGGAACTCGAAGAAATTAACTGTTATCATTGGATAGTGAACTATAATTTCTTCGAGTATTATAAAAGCTTGTGGAGTACTACATTATGTCGTATAAGCAGACTGGGATTCTACTATAGAGTGATTACACCACTTAATAATAGTGGTGAGGAACTGAGAAATGTTCAGAAGAAGTCAGCAAAATTTGCAGCTTTTGCAGGGTTGAAGCACTCTACGTAAAGGGTAATGTACCTACAGATAAAGTTTTAATTCATAAATGTGACACTAGGATTCCAATTTTCAATCTAGAAGAATTTAAGTATCCTAAATTTGAAGGGGCTTATCACCATCCTGAAGATGAGGTTAGGTTCTTCGTGCAGTGGATACCTAAGGACATACCTGATCGTGATAAATGCATAAGACACGGTAAAAGCTATTCTATATCATGGGATCCTCGTTTCTGGATGTTTAAGAGTGAACTTTAAGTACTATTTTTATGTAAATATGTGTTTTTTCTCAAAAAATCTTCTAATATGTTTAAGCAATAAATATCTTTGCGGTTCACCTGTCTTTATTCTTAAGAATAATTCCCTTCATTTCATTAAATTAAGAATAAATTGTAAGTAAGTATCAATGTCTTTCTAGAGTTCACCCCTTGAATACACAATGTGGAATTTTCATTCAAGAAATTATGAAAAAATCGGAAGTAAGTAACAAACTCTTTAAAGTTTTCGCCTCTTGGATACACAATACGGAAATTTCATTCAAGAAACTATGAAAAAATGTAAGCGAGTGAGTAACAAACTCTTGATTGTTTTCACCTCTTGGATACACAATACGGAAATTTCATTCAAGAAATTATGAGAAATTGTAAGTAAGTAACAAATTTTTTCTAGAATTTGCCTCTTGGATACACAATACAGACATTTCATTCAAGAAATTATGATAAAATTCTTAGTAAGTAACAAACTCTTTCTTGAATTCGCCGTTTGAATGCACAATACAGAAATTTAATTAAGGAAATTATGAAAAAAATTGTAAACAAACTCTTTCCTGAATTCACCTCTTGGATACACAATATGGAAAGTTCACTTAAGAAATTATGAAAAAAACAATTATAAGTAAGTAACAAACTCTTTCTTGAATTCCCCTCCTGGATACACAATACAGGCATTTCATTCAAGAAATAAAAAAAAATTGTAAGTAAGTAACAAACTCTTTATTGATTTCACCTCTTGGATACAAAATACAGATATTTCAGTCAAGACATTATGAAACAATCGCAAGTAATTAACAAACTCTTTATTGTTTTCACCTCTTGGATACATAATAGGGAAATTTCATTCAAGAAATTATGATAAATTGCAAGTAAGTAACAAATTCTTTCTTGAATTCGCCTCCTGGATACACAATACAGACATTTCATTCAAGAAATTATGACAAAATTCTAAGTAAGTAACAAACTCTTTCTTGAATTCGCCGTTTGAATGCACAATTCAGAAATTTAATTCAGGAAATTATATAAAAAAAATTGTAAACCAGTTCTTTCTTGAATTTACCTCTTGGATACACAATATGGAAATTTCATTCAAGAAATTATGAGAAAATTGTAAGTAAGTAACAAACTCTTTCTTGAATTCGCCGTTTGAATGCACAATACAGAAATTTAATTAAGGAAATTATGAAAAAAAATTGTAAACAAGCTCTTTCTTGAATTCACCTCTTGGATGCACAACATGGAAATTCCAATCAAGAACTTATGAAAAAAGTTGTAAGTAAGTAACAAACTCTTTTTTGAATCCTCCTCCAGGATACACAATACAGACGTTTCATTCAAGAAATTATAAAAACAAATTGTAAGTAAGTAAAAAATTCTTTATTGTTTCACCTCTTGGATGAATAACGAAGGTGTTTCATTCAAGAAACTATAAACAAACTGAAGTAAGTAATAATACTACTTTTTGTGACACCTTTTGGATGCAAATTACGAAAATTTTATTCAAAAAATTATGAAAAATTAGGAGTAAGTAAGAATATCGCTCTTGAACTCATCTTTTTGACATACAATAGAGAAATTCCATTCAAGAAAACATGAAAAATTGTGAGTAAGTAACGAACTCCTTCTTGAATTTGCCTCCTGGATACACAATACAGACATTTCATTCAAGAAATAATGACAAAATTCTAAGTAACAAACTCTTTCCTAAATTCACCGTTTGAATGCACAATACAGAAATTTAATTCAGGAAATAATAAAAAAATTGTAAACAAAGTCTTTCTTGAACTCGTTTCCTGGACATACAATACGGTAATTTCATTCAAGAAACTATGAAAAAAATTGCAAACAAAATTTTTCTTGATTTCTCCTCAAGGATACACAATACGGTAATTTGATTCAAGAAATTATGAAAAAAATTGTAAACAAACCTTTTCTTGATTTCTACTCAAGGCTACACAATAGGGAAATTTCATTCAAGAAATTATGAAAAAATTGTAAGTAAGTAACAAACTCTTTCTTGAATTCGTCTCATGGCTAACAGTACAGAAATTCCATTAAGTAAATTAGGAAAACATTGTAAATAAGTAACAAACTCTTTCTTTAACTTGCCTTTTGGATAAACAATAAAGAAACTTCACTCAAGAAATTATTAGAATATTGTAAGTAAATAACAAACTCCTTCTTGAATTCACATTTTTGATACACATTACAGACACATCATTCAAGAAATTATAAAAAAAATTTAAGTAAGTAACAAACTCTTTCTTGAATTCACCTCGTGGATACATGCAAAGAGAGATATGCAAAAAGTAGGGTTAATTTAGGTTCAATTAGAGTGAACCTAATTCAAGAAAGAGTTTGTTACTTACTTACAATTTTTTCATAACCTCTTGAATGAAATTTCCGTTTTGTGTATCCTTGAGGAGAAATCAAGAAAAAGTTTGTCTACAATTTTTTTATTAATTTCTTGAATGAAATTACCGTATTGTATGTCCAGGAAACGAATTCAAGAAAGAGTTTGTTTACAATTTTTTCATTATTTTCTGAATTAAATTTCTGTATTGTGCATTCAAACGGCAAATTTAGGAAAGAGTCTGTTACTTACTTAGAGTTTTGCCATTATTTCTTGAATGATATGTCTGTATTGTGTATCCAGCAGGCTATTTGTTACTTACTTACAATTTGTTCATAATTTCTTGAATGAAATTTCTGCATTGTGTATCCAAGAGGTGAGTTCAAGAAAGAGTTTGTTACTTACTTACAATTTCTCATAATTTCTTGAATGAAATTTTCCTAATGTGTATCCAATAGGTGATAACAATAAAAAGTGTGTTACTTACTTGCAATTTTTTCGTAATTTCTTGAATGAAATATCTGTATTGTGTATCCAAGAGGTGAAATCAATAAAGAGTTTGTTACTTACTTACAATTTGTTTTTATAATTTCTTGAATGAAATGTCTGTATTGTGTATCCAGGAGGAGAATTCAAGGAAGAGTTTGTTACTTACTTACAATTTTTTTCATAAGTTCTTGAGTGACATTTCCATGTTGTGTATCCAAGAGGTGAATTCAAGAAATAGTTTGTTTACAATTTTTTCATAATTTCCTGAATTAAATTTCTGTATTGTGCATTCAAACAGCGAATTCAAGAAAGTTTGTTACTTACATAGAATTTTATCATAATTTCTTGAATGAAACTTCAATATTGTGTATCCAAGAGGTGGATTCGAAAAAGAGTTTGTTTACAATTTTTTTTTACAATTTTCTGAATTAAATGTCTGTACTGTACATTCAAACGGCGAATTCAAGAAAGAGTTTGTTACTTACTTACATTTTCTCATAATTTCTTGAATGAAATTTCCCTAATGTGTATCCAATAGGTGAAAACAATAAAGAGTTTGTTACTTAATTGCAGTTTTTTCATAATTTCTTGAATGAAATATCTGTATTGTATATCCAAGAGGTGAAATCAATAAATAGTTTGTTGCTTACTTACAATATTTTTTTATAATTTCTCGAATGAAATGTCTGTATTGTGTATCCAGGAGGAGAATTCAAGAACGAGTTTGTTACTTACTTGCAATTTTTTCATAAGTTCTTGAGTAACATTTCCATGTTGTGTATCCAAGAGGTGAATTCAGGAAAGAGTTTGCTTACAATTTTTTCATAATTTTCTTAATTAAGTTTCTTTATTGTGCATGCAAAAAGCGAATTCGAGAAAGAGTTTGTTATTTACTTAGAATTTTCTCATAATTTTTTGAATTAAATTTCCCCGTTGTGTATCCAAGATGTGAATTAATGAAAGAGTTTGTATACATTTTTTTTTACAATTTCCTGAATTAAATTTCTGTATTATGCATTCAAACGGCGAATGCAAGAAAGAGTTTGTTACTTACTTAGATTTTTGTCATAATTTCTTGAATGAAATTTCTGCATTGTGTATCCAAGATGTGACTTCAAGAAAGAATTTGTTACTTACTTACAATTTTTTCATAATTTATTGCATGAAATTTCTGCATTGTGTATCCAAGAGGTGACTTCAAGAAAGAGTTTGTTACTTACTTGCAATTTCTCATAATTTATTGAATGAAATTTCCCTATTGTGTATGCAAGAGGTGAAAACAATAAAGAATTTGTTATTTACTTACGATTTTTTCATAATGTCTAGAATGAAATATCTGTGTTGTGTATCCAAGAGGTGAAATCAATAAAAAGTTTGTTACTTACTTACAATATTTTTTTATAATTTCTCGAATGAAAAGTCTGTATTGTGTATCCAGGAGGAGAATTCAAGAAAGAGTTTGTTACTTACTTACAATTTTTTTTCATAATTTCTTGAGGGAAATTTCCATATTGTGTATCCAAGAGGTAAATTCAGGAAGAGTTTGTTTACAATATTTTTCATAATTTCCTGAATTAAATTGCTGTATTGTGCATTCAAACGGCTAATTTAAGAAAGAGTTTGTTACGTACTTAGAATTTTGTCATAATTTCTTGAATAAAATGTCTGTATTGTATATCCAGGAGGCGAATTTAAGAAAGAATGTTACTTACTTACAATTTTTTCATAATTTCTTGAATGAAATTTCTGCATTGTGTATCCAAGAGGTGACTTCAAGAAAAAGTTTGTTACTTACTTACAATTTTTCATAATTTCTTGATGAAATTTCCGTATTGTGCATCCAATAGGTGAAGACAATAAAGAGTTTGTTACTTACTTAAGATTTTTTCCTAATTTGTTGCATGAAATATAGGTATTGTATCCATGAAGCGAATTCAAGAAAGAGTTTGTTTACTTGCGATTTTTTCATAATTTCTTGAATGAAATATATGCTTTGCGTCCAGGAAGCGAATTCAAGAAAGTTTTTTTGCAATTATTTTATTTTATTTCTTGAATGAAATGTCGGAATTTTGTATCCAAACGGCAAATTGAAGAGAGTTTGTTGCTTACTTACAATTTTTTTATAGTTTCTTGAATGAAATTTCCGTATTGTGTATCCAAGAGGTGAAAACTATAAAGAGTTTGTTAGTTACTTATAATTTTTTTCTAACTTTATGAACGAAATTTCCGTGTTTTGTTACCAAAAAGTGAGTTCAAGGAAGACATTGTTACTTACTTACAATTTATTCATAATTTAATGAATGAATAGAGTTACTCTAAAGATTAATGAAATGTTAAGCGTAAAGATATTTATTGTTTAAACATATTAATAGATATTTTTGAGAAAAAACACTTATTTTTATAAAAATAGTACTTAAAGTTCATCCTTAAACAACGAGAAAAAACATTTACACGACATAGAGTAGTTTTTACCGTAGCCAAGGCATTTTACGCGTTCAGGTATGTCCTCTCGTGTCCATTGCCCAAAGATACAGGCCTCTTATTCAAGACTGTGAACAGTCCCTTCAAATTTAGGACACTTAAACTCTTCTAGATTGAAAAGTGGAATCCTAGGGTCAGACTTTTGAATTAAAACTTTATCTGTAGGTACATTACCCTTTAGGTAGAGTGCTTCAACCTCGAAAAAGCTGCAAATTTTACTGACTTCCTCCTGAACATTTCTCAGTTCCTGACCACTATTATTAAGAGGGGTAATCACTCTATCGTAGAATCCCAGTCTGTTTATACGACGTAATGTAGTACTCCACAAGCTTTTGTCACACTCAAACATATTATAGTTCACTATCCAATGATAACAGTCAATTTCTTCGTGTTCCATAGACAATAACAAAAATTCACATTCAAATATAATACCACAAGATGATTTTGTTAAACAAATATACTCTTTATCATGTAGTCCTATCATATTGGAAGCTATTAATGTAGTTGTTAAATAGAGAAGTACTTCATCAAACTTTTATACCTTCGCTCAAGGTTGAATAGAGTTATGACTAGGGGGATGAGTCGTAAAACCATCTGAATTCATTGTGGGGAGGAGTCATAAAACCCATAGAATTCATTGCAGGGAGGAGTTATAGAACTCTCGGTATCTATTGCATGCAAATGAAGTCTGGAAATCAAATTTGTTTCATAATTTCTGTATTGTGTATCCAAGAGGTGAATTTGAGAAAGAGTTTGTTACTTACTTACTTATAATTTTTTCATAATGACAAATCCGACAACGGATGATGATAAAGAATTTATTCATTCTAATAGATAGATTTTGTGAATGTTATCCGACGTATCCGACAAATGATATCGATAAAGACTGTTAATAAAGAATTTGTTCAGTTTATACATAAAGTATGTCAGTGTAATCAAACGTATCAGTCAAAAGACATTGATAATGAGTTTGTACTCAGTGATACTTAGATTTACTCAATACTATCCTAAGTAACTGTCAATAGATGTTGGTAGAAAATTTACTCTTTCTTATACTCATATTTTCTCCGTGTTAATTTTTTTTTCCAGCTTGTGATGAAGACAAATTCTTTTTCTTACATTTCCGATGTTTTAATAGACATTCTAAACGTTTGATATGCTAGCTTATTCTAAAAATAATGAACATATAACAATGTAATGCATAATATATTTTTAATGAAATAATGTCATGTATAATATTAAAAAAACATATTATTATACTTTATTAATATCAATGAACAACTTTGGACATTTTGAATCTGGTCCATAAAATAGTTCACCATGTTCTCTCTTGATATTGTATGTTTTAATAGACATTCTAAACGTTTGATATGCTAGCTTATTCTAAAAATAATGAACACATAACAATGTAATGCATAATATTTTTTTAATGAAATACTGTCATATAGAATATTAACACAAAAAATATATTATTATACTTTATTAATATCAATGAACAACTTTGGACATTTTGAATCTGGTCCATAAAATATTTCACCATCTTCTCTCTTAATATTGTAGCTATTGTCTTCTCTTAGCTCGTAATCAGTAGATTAGTCATTATTCCATTCTGAGTCATACACAATTTTTACTGGTGTGTCACCGACAGGTTCAATATGCGTTTCGTCTTTGGTATTATTTGGTTCAGTGACTGTTTGATCAATGGTTGTAACGTTTGCTGGTACTTTGTTTTTTATCGATTTATCTTTATATTCCTTAGTGATATTTTCTACCAATGCCCTTTTTATTCTTCCCGGTGGTTTCACTGTCTATTACAACATTATTTTTACATAGGTAACAGTTTCGGGACGTAGACAAGATATTGTTTATGACATTAGTAGAAGAGTAGGCCTTTCTTTTCCTCTTTGCTTTCATTTGAATGCTAATACCCGAAAGCTAACGTTATGGTTTAACACTGGGTAACATATTACCACAAGCACTAGCAAGAAGATGCCCCTCTTCATCAACTATTATTTTTATGTTGGAATTCTCTTTGAGTGCAATCATCTCCGGGGATCTCAATCTTGCATATCCACCATCATAAGAGTTGAATTTTTTTTGGTACTCCAAGGAAATTTAATTCCTTACTGTCATGACAATGCACGCATACGTTTCCGATAGTGCTACCACTTGTACTTATTTCGAAGTTTAAATACTTCTCCTTGTCAGCATTCAATGCTACAATAACAATATCATGTGAACATACTTTCTTAAAATGCTTCATCTTCACTGTTTAGAGATATGAGTTGTGTTTATTGTTCCACTGTGTAAAAAATACTGATTTAATACATGCAATAAACTAGGTAATGTCGATACCCGGACATAGAGTACTAGTGGGAAAGCCGAATCGTGTCTCTGAGCAAGCATAGAGTACAATTTTTAGAGCCATAAGCATATTTCATGTCATTTTAAGATACGTAAAAAAAAAGTTGAATAATTTCGAAGTCACAAAAAAAATATAGCCCAATAAAAAAAGGTGCTATACAATCAATATTTTTCTAATAATCAAAGTCACGACTAACATTTCTATATCATTCTCATTTTGAATTTGGAAAATATTAGATGTGATTTTTTTATGTTTTAAGTATGTTACATGTCACTCTAAGAGATGTAGAAAAAAGTTGAAAAAATATATCATGTTAAAAAAAATAATAAAAAAAGTTAAAAAAACTTCAAAAAAAATGGGGGAGGGGGCCAAAAAGTTAGGGGGGACCCCCTTGGAGGTCCGAGATAAAGGACCATTGGAGGTTGAGGTCCCTGGTGGTTAGGGTCATTGGTGCTTATGATCCTTGACGTTTCATACTCACATACACCTCACTACTTGATTTGCAGGGATTTCCAAGTGTTGTTCTGAATTTCATTATTGAAATTCTGTTCTTGACATCTACATTTCTATTAGTATCAACTTTTTAGCATAATATAACGTTAGACCATATTTTATATTGACAACACTGTTCAAACGGTACTTGTGTATTATACAGAACACATCAGTGAAGTAAAGCTAGGTCAACTCACAGGGCCATTTTATCATCGTTAACCATTCCCATAGATTGATGCTATTCCCAATTTATAATAAATGAGCAACGACTTAACAACCTTTCGGGTTTACCTTAACTGCTAATCAGTTTAACCCTTTTTTACCACCTTCATATGATCCGATCACTAATTAGGATCATTCACAACCCTATTATTCAATAAACAATTAATATCGTCCATACAGTCCAATTCGCAAATGCTATACCCTTTTTCGCAAATAGAGTTTTTTTTAGGTAAATGATTTGACACCATATGCCATCAATTCAATACAAGATGCAAGGTACCTTCAGCCTAGAGGTTATTAGTGTTTGACAATTTTTGAGTCAGAAATTTGCGTGGCTTGGATGTATTTTTACTAAAAAAAATAATTTATACGAAAAAAATGATTTTCTTACCCTATGACTGAAACCAGTACTTTTTACAGAAGGCTCCCTAAACCTTTTGAATACGTGACTTAAAATACTTGACGATAAAAAGTTTTGGCACTGAAAGGTTTTGGCTCAGAAACCCGTCTGGTAACCCAATATATATATATATATATATATATATATATAGTTTATTCAATTTGATACCCTTCAATGGTTCCTATATGTCTAAGCAAAGTATTTCCTATATGTCCAATATGTCTAAGCAAAGTATTTCCTATATGTGTAAGCAAAGTATTTCCTATATGTGTAAGCAAAGTATTTCCTATATGTCTAAGCAAAGTATTTCCTATATGTCTAAGCAAAGTATTTCCTATATGTCTAAGCAAAATAGAACCTAGGACTCTACTCGCCACTATGTACAAGGACTTTCATGTCCTTCAATCTATCTCTTCTCCCTCTCCCAAGTAAAAATTTGAGGTCTATTTAGCTCACCCCTCTCAAGGCACCCTGTAAGTTTTAATTTAATCAACCAAGCCATTCCCAAGCTATTACAGATAAAATACACTCTAAACTTGATTGCATAAAGCATCCTTTCATTTACTCAGTCGCGTATGTCGTTTCAAGAGCATACCGAAGGGGAATTATGGCTTATCAGACAATCCCTAGAAGTCCCAATCTGATTCAACAACCAAGACCAAACATACTACCTTTTCTACTAAAATCTATGAACAATGGATAATCTACACAATTTAGGGCCATTGTCTCTGGTGCTTCTGAGGTCTCGACCCTTGTGGCATGCATATTGGCAAAATACACATTCTGGCTATTTTGAACAAGATGATTATCCAAAAATTTTGATCTGATACCACGAGGCATTTACAGGAATGCTTTCGGGCAAAAAATAACAGGGGACAGGGGTTGGCTGCCTTCCAATTACTTCCTGCTTTTAAACAAATGCTAAAAGGCTAATTTCCGATTGAAAAAGCCACCGTCTAAATTTCTACAGCAGTCACAATAATTGTAAGACGTTGATATGATAGAAATCTCTATTGGCTAAGAATCAGCGTAATTGCACTGGCACCAGTAGCCTACTATAAGTTGGAATTAAAGTCAGAACATTTCCCACCGTCCCATCACAAATTTTATCAGTGTAATCTTCCAGTCGGAGAAATATAGATTTTCAAATCTCATTCGAAACCGGGTCAAACCAAACAATCGCGAACATGAAGACATTTTTTCAATTTGGGACGTACAAGCCTGCAACCATAGAACAATTTGACTTGTATCAGAACCTAACTTGTCAATTAAAAAAGATAAGGTTACTTTACCTTCTTAGTTGAGGTAGATGGAGGCACAGAGTAAGAGCTGCTAGATTCGACAAAGAACCTAGTTTTTGGAATGCTTGATGCACAAAGCCTATGCTGCAACCAAGGCTAACGCTGTAAGCAGTTTTTACTCCAGGATCGCCCCTAAAATAAAATTGTCATTACTATAAAAACAAAATACTTGAACATAAACCTGAAAATGAAGATAAACGCAACAAATTGATAATAGGGAGTTTTTGAACTCCAATGTTAGTGCTAGCAGCAAGTTAGTAGGGCGCAAAAGCGGCTAGAAATTACCAAAACGCCCATTGCTTCTCCCACTAAAATTAATGAAATTCTTAAAGGTGGTAAGTACGTGATTAAAGATCTTTTTATCAAGTTTATTGGGACTCTGAACTTAGTTATTAGTTGTTTATTCATTACTGATGCTTATATATTTATTTAAGATGTCCTAAAAGTCATCCCGAATAGGATAGTATCAGTAAGTTTTAGGAGGTGTTGCCACTTGGTCATTATTCTTGTACATAGTATATATATTTTTTAACTTGCAACTTCATTTTCAAATAGTCCAGATTAAAAAAAAGTCAGGTTTTAAGAATAGTCTAGGGAATTATTTGTGGCAACCATAACAATATCTAATTTAATATCACTATAGTACTATGTTAGTACTATTTTCTGGCTCTCCTTTGAGTCAACACAGAGGAAGAATTTCAGGAACGTAAGTTAAAAATCATTTGAGAAATTTTTTTTTGGCATATGTCGAATATTTGATTATTCTTCTTTTTTTATATTTTAGTGAGTATGGAGTAAAAACCTGTTTCGATCATATAAGTTGTAAGCTATTTGATAAACCTTTTGTATTTTAGAGTAAAACTAATTTCCTGTGTATATCTGTTTTCAATTTCTTGGATGGGTCAACATTTAGGAAGAAACTTTCGTTTCAAGTAAGGGCAAGAGATAGCAGCTATTATGAGTCCTGTTTTACGTATGATGCGTTCGAAAAATTGGATGACGTAATTTTCAAAGAAAAATATCGCGATGATGGAGTCATAAGGTAGGATGACGTCATACTAAAATGAAAGGCTATATGCGGCAGTAATATGCGTGTCACTTTAGTTTTTTGCTGTTCATGAAGATAAAGGTACTAGTCAGATACAAGTGCGACAACATACAAAACACTTGCTAAAGGATTGAATATTCAAAGGTTTAACACTAAATTGAAAAAATTAATGCTTCGAACAAGAGAAGTAGTTTCAGTTAATTACTCACCAGGTATTGACTAATTTTGCCTAGAGTCGGACTACAACCTGGAATTATTTGATTAATACTAAACACATTGCTTTTAAAGGTCTATTTTTAATACGGAAAATATAAAACGTAAGGAAAAAGTACAGTTTCCAGTGAGTAACTTATGAATAACTTTAAAAGTTTCTTTTTTCGAATACGACTAATTTTTTATATTTCCCATTTTTAGAAACAATTTTGAGTTGACAAGGTGAAAGAAATTTCAGTTTTAAATCAGTAAATTTTAAATTATTTGAAAAAGAACCGTTGTGCTTAAGCGTATGACTAATATTTTTCAAGTAAGTTATGAACAATTTAAAAAAAACTGTTCTTAAGCATTTGACTAATGTTTGAAATTTATCTTTTTCAGGTTCCCTTTTGAGTCACCATGGAAGAAAAAGCTTAAGTTTCGCGTAAATAAGTTATGAATTATTCGAAAAAAATAGATTTTAAGCATATGGCTAATATTTGATATTTGATCTTTTTCAGCTATCCCTTAGAGTCAACATGGAAGAAAACTAGCTTCAGTTTCACGTAAGTAAGTTAAAAATGATTCGCAAAAAAAATTGTTTTTAAGCATATGACTAATATTTGATGTTTTTCTTTTTCCTATTCCCTTTTGAGTCAACTTAGTAGAAAAAATTTCAGTTTTACGTAAGTAAGTTATGAATTATTTGAAAAAAAGTTCTTAAGCATATGACTAATAATTGGTATTTATCTTTTTCGGGTTTCCTTTTGAGTCAACGAGGAAGATAAAAACTTACGTTTCACATAAGTAAATTGTAATTTATTTGAAAAAATGCTCTTAAGCATAAGACTAATATCTGATATTTCTCTTTTTAAGGTTTTCTTTTCAGTTAAAAGCGAAGAAAAAAACTTCAGTGTCACGAAAGTAAATTATAAATTATTAGAAAAAAATTCATAAGCTTATGAATGATATTTGATATTTATTTTTCCAGATTTCATTTTGAGGCAAATACGGAAGAAAAAACTTCAGTTTCACGTAAGTGAATTAGAATTTATCTGAAAAAAATTGTTCTTAAGCATCTAATATTTGACATTTTTCTTTTTCAGGTTCCCTTTTGAGTAAACAAGGAAAAAAAAGAACTTCAGTTTCACATAAGTAAGTTATGAATTATTTGAAAAAAAAACTGTTCTTAAGCATATGGCTAATATTAGATATTTGTCTGTTTCAGGTTCCATTTTGAGTCACCATGGAAGAAAAAAACTTCAGTTTCCTGTCAGTTGTAAATTATTTGAAAAAAAACTTAGGCATATGACTAATATTTGCTATTTTTTTATTTTTCGGGTTTCCTTTTGAGTCAACATGGAAGAAAAAAAAATTTCGGTTTCCCAGAAGTAAGTTATAAATTATTTGAAAAAAAATTGTTCCTAAGCCGAATTCTTAACGTGAGTACATTATGAATTATTCGAAAAAAAGTGTTCTTAAGCATATGACTAACATTGGATATTTATCCTTTTCAGGTTTGCTTTTAAGTCAACATGGAAGAAAAACAAACTTCAGTTTCACGTAAGTAAGTTATGCATTATTTGAAAATTAGTTCTTAAGCAGATAACTATTATTGTATATTCATAATTTTCAGGTTTGCTTTTAAGTCAACATGGAAGAAAAAAACTTCAATTTCACGTTAGTCTTAACGTGAATACATTATGAAGTATTTGAAAAAATTGTTCTTAAGAAGATAACTATTATTGGATATTTATCCTTTTCAGGTTTGCTTTTAAGTCAACATGGAAGAAAAAAACTTCAATTTCACGTTAGTCTTAACGTGAATACATTATGAAGTATTTGAAAAAAAGTTCTTAAGCAGATAACTATTATTGGATATTTATCCTTTTCAGGTTTGCTTTTAAGTCAAAAGGGAAGAAAAACATCAGTTTCATGTAAGTAAGTTAGAAACTATTTGCAAAATAAATTGTTTTGACGTGTATGACTAACATTCGATATTTGTCTTTTTCAGGTTCTTTTTTGAGTCAACATGGAAGAAAAAGACCTCAGTTTCACTTTGAGTAAGTTATGAATTATTTGAAAAAAAAACATCTTCTTAAGCATACGACTAATATTTGATGTTTTTCTTTTTCACGTTCCCTTTTGAGTCAATATGAAAGAAAAGAAACTTCATATTCACGTAAGTAGGTTATAAATTATTTGAAAGAAATGTTCTTAAGCATTTGACTAATATTTTATATTTTTCGTTTTTAGGTTCCCTTTTGAGTCAACAAGGAGGAAAAAAATTTAGTTTCACGTAAGTAAGTTAAAAAGTATTTGTAAGAAAAAAAATTGTTCTCAAGTATCTGACTAATATCTGAAATTTCTCTTTTTCATGTTCCCTTTTGAGTTTAACATGGAAGAAAAAAAATTCAGTTTCGCATAAGTCAGTTATAAGCTATTTGAGAAAAAAAATGTCTTAAACATATGACTAATAATTAAGAAAATTTCTTTATTAATTTCTTAAACATATTTATTTTTCTTTTTCAGGTTTCCTTTTGAGTCAACGCAGAAGGAAAAAAAAGTTGTTCTTAAACTTATAACTAATATTTGATATTTTTCTTTCTCTGGTTTCGTTTTGGGTCAACATGGAGGGAAAAAAACTTCAGTTTCCCGTAAGCAAGTTATAAACTATTAAAAAAAATTGTTAGACGTAAATAGCGACAAAAACCACACTGCCTTTCCACCATAAGCAATAAGTAGAAACAACGGGGAAATTTTTTATACAAGACAGTGGAACGCAACTTTTAAATGAATATTTCGACCCTATATCCAA
This sequence comes from Artemia sp. Qi Xiang Cuo, assembly GCF_049724085.1. Lineage (NCBI taxonomy): Eukaryota > Metazoa > Arthropoda > Branchiopoda > Anostraca > Artemiidae > Artemia > Artemia sp. Qi Xiang Cuo. The sequence goes on along the minus strand of NC_142802.1, from coordinate 19,235,674 downwards.
GGGCCGTCCTCAGTAAAAGAAACTAAGAGAGAAAAAAACAATATAAAAGAAACTTACATTAAAATTCGATCATTATTACTGAAAAAAGTTTTTTTTTTAATTTTTAAAACAGCCCTAATATCATTACTTCAAGGAAGTTCAACCAGGACTGGTACACCAAGCGAAATGGAAAAAGAACAATTCATTCAAATGGAATGAAAATACTTACAGACAAGCTTTTAAAGCTAATCTCACCATCTTGGCAGCCAGCCTAGATGGTCTATTCGTAAGAGGTTGAGTGGAATTATTTACTGGTATTTTAATTTAATTAATTAAACCATTTTTAATTAAATTTGTGTATAGGGCATTAAGCAAATATTCCCCGGAATCTCTATTTAAAGAAATATTACTGTTTATTTTGATCTTAATTACAATTGCCTCTCGAACAACCTGTTTTATGCCTAAATCATTGCTAATAAGGCAAGTTTCTTCAAAAAGCATTTTATGGCTAGGGTTATCATAGATGTGACTGCTTAAAGCACAATCAAAAGAATTATTTGTACTATTAGAATTAAAATCTTTAGTTATGTCTTATTGGTGTTGTTGTAGGCGCTTTTCTAAATTTTGATGGGTTCTACCAACATAAAAATGGCCACGGTCACATAGTATTTGATAAATCCCTCTTTGGCAAGTAACTGGGGTTATATATTTACCAGAGCTAAGGAAATTCATGATTTTAAAATTATTTGTAAATACGACATAAAATTTATTTTGTGTGCAAACTTTTTTTAAACTTGTAGTGACTTTTGGAATATATGGAAGGTAAATTATATTTGTAGGTTTGGCAGGATTTTCATATGTTAAAAGGCTCTTGATTTTACGGAAGTGTCTTGCCAATCTTCAGCTAATCATATTGTTAATAAAGACAATAGGATAACCTTTTCCAAAAAGTATTTCGCTAATGAAGCTTAGTTCATCTGTGATATGAGAATCAGAGTAAATGTTTAGGGACGATCGACAAGAGATGTAACAACACCTCTTTTAACTTGTGGGGGGGGGGGTGATTGGATTTAAAATGTAGACATCTGTCATTTTGTGTGGATTTTCTGTAAATTGTAAAATCTATTTTATCAATGCTACGAATAATTAATACATCCAGAAACGGTAATTTATTTGCATTTTCAATTTCTAAGGTAAATTGTAAATTTTGGTCATATGTATTAAGGTGATCTAGAAAGCCCCTAAGTTCATTTTCCCCATAATTCCAGAGCAATATTACATCATCCATATAACGCCCCCGATAGACATGTTCTAAAAAATATGAATTTAAGGCCTAATTTTCAAGGTGTTCTACATAAATGTTCGCTAATAATCGGGATAGCGGTGCTCTCATAGGAAGACAATTTTTTGGTGGATAAAAAGAATTCCGGAACTGAAAATACATTGCATACTTATTACAAATTTTGACTAGGGACATTAAAACCTCGCAATCTATTCTTGTTGTTGAAAGCTTGTCTGTAAGTACTTTTATTCCATTTGAATGAATTGTTCTTTCTCCACTTCGCTTGGTGTACCAGTCCTGGTTGAACTTCCTTGAAGTAATGATATTAGCGCTGTTTTAAAAGATAAAAAAAAACTTTTTTTCAGTTTTAATGATCGAATTTTAATGTAAGTTTCTTTTATATTTTTTTTTCTGTTCGTTTCTTTTGCTGACGAAGGCCCTTGGATATAGTGTCGAAATATTCATTTAAAAGTTGCGTTCTACTGTCTTGTATAAAAAATTTCCCCGTTGTTTCTACTTACTGTTTAAAAAAATTGTTCTTAAGCATATGACTAATATTTGATATTTGCCTTTTTCATGTTCCCTTTTGATTTAATATGAAGAGAAAAACTTCAGTTTCATGTAAGTGGGTTATACATTACTTGAAAAAAATATTCTTAAGCATATGCTTAAGAAATTGTTTTATGCTTAAGAGAAATTGTTCGTAAGCATTATTTATATTTTATTTATAAATTTATGGACTAGTAATAATGTGATAATTAATGATATAAAATGGTTTGAAAAATTTAGAAATAAAGTCAAGGAAAAAATGTATCCTATTAATGAGTTCTAAGCTATTATTCGTCATTTTTTTTTCTTCTTTTCTTTTGTTGTTTGAGGTATGTGAAGGAGTATAGTGGATTATTTGGATAGTGTTTTTATTTTTATATTGTTCTTTCTTGTAAGACAAAGTATATTGTTCTTAAGTATCTGACATTTCTCTGATATCTAATATTTCACTTTTTCAGGTTCCCCTTTGAGTCAATATGGAAGACAAAACTTTAGTTTCAAGTAAATAAGTTATAAATAATTTGAAAAAAAGAATTTTCTCAAGCATATGACTAATATTTAATATTGGTCTTTTTCAGGTTTCATTTTTAGCCAACATGAAAGTAAAAAACCTTAGTATCACGTAAGTAAGTTATAAATCATTTGCAAGAACAATTGTTCTTAAGCATATGACTAATAACTGATATTTGTCATTTTAAGGTTCCCTTTTGAGTCAACACAGAAGAAAAAACTTCAGTTTGACGAAAGTAAGTTGTGAATTATTTCAAAAAAATTGTTCTTAAGATTGTGACTAATATTTGATATTTGTCCTTCTCAGGTTTACTTTTGAGTCAGCAAGAAAGAAAAAAACTTCAGTTTCAGCTAAGTAAGTTACAAATGATTTGAAAAAAAATTGTTCTTAAACTTATGACTAATATTTTATATTTATCTTTTTCAGGTTTCCCTTTGAGTCAAAATGGAGGGAAATAACTTGAGTTTCACGTAACTAAGTCATAAATTAAATAAAAAAAATGGTTCTTAAACATATGACTAATATTAAATATTTGTCTTTTCAATGTTCCCTTTTGAGTTAATATGGAAGACAAAAACGTCAGTTTCACGTAAGTAAGTTATAATTACTTTTAAGCTTCACGTAATAAAGTTATAGATTATTTAAAAAAAATAGTATTAAGCATATGACTAATATATGATATTTTCTTTTTCAAGTTCCCTTTCGAGAGAACTTGAAAGAAAAAAACTTCACTTTGACTTGAGTAAGTTATAAATTAGTTGAAAAAAAAATTTATCTTAAGCAAGTGACTAATATTTGATGTCTGACTTTTTCAGGTTCCCTTTTGAGTCAACATGGAAGAAAAAAAAACTTCATTTACTCTTAAGTCAGTTATTTGATCGTCTAAATTGTTCTTTCGTGTAAGTCAGTCATCTAAATTGTTCTTAAGTATCTGACTAATATCTGATATTTCTCTTTTTCAGGTTCCCTTTTGAGTCAACATGGAAGAAAATAACTTTAGTTTATGTAAGTAAGTTATGAATTATTTGAAAAATTGTTCTTAAGCATATGACTAATAATGATTTTTGTATTTTCAGGTCTTTTTTGAGTCAACTTAAAAAAACTTCAGTTTCACGTAAGTAAGTTATGAATTATTTGAAAAAAAAGTTCTTAAGTATATGAATAATAATTGATATCCATTTTTTTTTCAGGTTTCCTTTGAGTCAACGAGGAAGAAAAAAAGCTCAGTTTCAGATAAGTAAGCCATGAATTATTGAAAAAAGTGTTCTTAAGAATATGACCAATATTAAACATTTGTCTTATTCAGGTTCCCTTTTGAGTCAACATGGAAGAAAAAAAAATTCAATTTCATGTAAATAAGTTATAAATTATTAAAAAAAAAAATTTCTTAAGAATTGGACTGATATTTGATATTTGTCTTTTTCAGATTCCCTCTTGAGTCAATATTGAAGAAAAAACTTCCGTTTCAAGTAAGTAAGTTATAAATAATTTGAAAAAAAAATTTCTCAAGCATATGACTAATATTTGATATTTGTTTTTTTCAGGTCCCCTTTTGAACCGACATGGAAGTAAAAAACAAAATTCAGTTTCACGTAAGAAAGTTATAAATCATTTGCAAAGAAAAATTGTTCTTTAGCATATGCCTAATATTTAATTTTTGTCTTTTTGATGTTCCTTTTGAATTAACTTAGAAGAAAAAAACTTCAATTTTACGTAAGTAAGCTATAAATTACTTGAAAAAGGAAATTTCTTAAGAAAATAAGACCAATATTTGACACTTGTCTTTTTCAGGTTCCCTTTAGATCCAACATGAAAAAAAAAACTTCAGCTTTACGTAAAGAAGCTATAAATCATTTACAAAGAAAAATTAGTTTCAAAACAAATTGTTCTTAAGCATATGGTTTTCAGGTTCTCTTTTGAGTCTACATGGGAGAAAAAACTTCAGCTACACCTAAGTAAGTTATAAATTATTTGAAAAAAAAACTTCTTAAGCATACGACTAGTTATAAATTATTTGCAAAACAAAATGTTCTTAAGCATATGGCTAACATTCGATATTTGTCTTTTTCAAGGGCCATTTTGAGTCAACAATTATTCTTAAGCATAATTCTCAACGTGAGTACATTATCAATTGTTTGAAAAAAAATGTTCTTAAGCATATGACTAATATTGGACATTTTTCCTTTTCCGGTTTTTAATAAAGGTCGGGGAATGAATATTTGATATTTATTTTTCAGGTTTCGTTTTGAGTCAACATGAAAGAAAAAACTTCAGTTTCACCTAATCAAGTTATAACCTATTTGAATAAAATTGATCTTAAGCATATTCCGAACATTTGATAATTATTTTTCAGGTTTCTTTTGGAGTCAACAAGAAAGATACAAATTTCAGTTTCACGTAAGTAAGGTATGAATTATTTGAAAAATAATGTTCTTAAGCATATGAATAAAATTTGATATTTGTTTTTCAGGTTTCCTTTTGAGTCAACAATAAAGAAAAAACATTGAGTTGCACGTAAGTAAGGTATGATTTATTTGAATAAAAAATGTTCTCTAGATTATGGATAATATTTGATATTTGTCTTGTTCAGGTTCCCTTTTGAGGCAACATGGAAGAAAAAAATACTTAAGTTTCACGTAAGTTATCAATTATTTGAAAACAAAATAGTTCTTAAGCATTAGACTAATATTTGATACTTGTTTTTCAGGTATCCTTTCGAGTCAACATGAAAGAAACAAATTTCAGTTCCACGTAAGTAAGGTATGACATATTTTTAAAATATGTTCTTAAGCAAATGACCAATATCTGATATTTGTCTTTTTTATGTTCCCTTTTGAGTCAACATGGAAGAAAAATAACTTCAGTCACGTAAGTAGGTTATAAATAATTTGAAAAAAATGTTCTTAAACGTAAAACTAATATTTGATATTTGTCTTTTTCAGGCTCCCTTTTGAGTCAACAAGAAAGAAAAAAAAATTCAGTTCCACGGAAGTAATGTATGAATTATTTTTAAAAAATGTTCTTGTGCAGATGATTAATATTCGATATTTGTCTTTTTCAGGCTCCTTTTTGAGTAAACATGGAAGAAAAATAACTTCAGTCACGTAGGTAAGTTATAAATAATTAAAAAAAAATGTTCTTAAGCATACAACTAATATTTGATATTGATCTTTTTCAGGTTCCCATTTGAGTCAACATGAAAGAAAAAAATTTCAGTTCCACGTATGTAAGGTACGAATTATTTAAAAAAAAATTTTTTAAGAAAATGACCAATATCTGATATTTGTCTTTTTCATGTTCCCTTTTGAGTCAACATGGAAGAAAAATAACTTCAGTCATGTAAGTAGGTTATAAATAATTTGAAAAAAAAAAAATGTTCTTAAACGTAAAACTAATATTTGATATTTGTCTTTTTCAGGCTCCCTTTTGAATTAACAAGAAAGAAAAAAAAATTCAGTTCCACGGAAGTAATGTATGAATTATTTTTGAAAAATGTTCTTATGCAGATGATTATTATTCGATATTCGTCTTTTTCAGGCTCCTTTTTGAGTAAACATGGAAGAAAAATAACTTCAGTCACGTAGGTAAGTTATAAATAATTAAAACAAAAATGTTCTTAAGCATACAACTAATATTTGATATTTGTCTTTTTCAGGTTCCCATTTGAGTCAACATGAAAGAAAAAATTTCAGTTCCACGTATGTAAGGTACGAATTATTTTAAAAAAATGTTTTTAAGCAGATGACTAATATTTGATATTTGTCTTTTTCAGGTTCCATTTTGAGTCAACATGAAAGAAAAAGATTTCACTTCCACGTAAGTAAGGTATGAATTATTTTAAAAAAAAGGTTCTTAAGCAGATGACTAATATTCGATATTTGTCTTTTTCAGGCTCCCTTTTGAGTCAACATGGAAGAAAAAACTTCAGCTACACGTAAGTTATAAATTTTTTTTCTTGGTGCTGCTCGCCGCAGCACCAAGAAGCCTGAGGCCAACACAGCTACGCACGCTTCTCCTCCATCCCAATCTATTCAAAGCTTCCCTTTTTACACCATCCCACGAAGTTCCCATTTCTTTTAAATCTTCATTTATGACGTCCTCCAACCCCAGACCAGGACGACCTGCTTTCCATTTAGCCCTAACGAAAAGAACAATCTTCGGCAATCTGTCATCCTTCGTCCGCACAACGTGCACTAGCCATCTCAACCTTTCTTTCATTATAGCCATAGAGAGCGGTATTATACCATTCGTACAGCCATATTTTCGTACAGCCTATTGTTTAAAATACGATAAGTCAGCCTGGTACCCAGAACAATCCTTAAGCAATTTCATAGGCAGCGCAATACCGCTGCCTAAGTAAAGAACGATGTTGCCACAATGAATTTATTTTTTTTTTTCTCCATACCCGGGCACTTCGTATCGAAGGAGTTGTCGTAGAAACTTCAAAAAGGGCTCATTCGATTGGAAATTGGAAAGGCTAGTGCCCTTTTTAATAGTCGAAAGTGATTGGAGGGCAACTAGCCCCCCCCCCCCACCACACCCATAATTCCCCCAAACACATCCAATCAAAGTTTTGAGATGACCATTTTGTTCAGCGTAGTTGATTTCCAGATAGAAAATATGTTTTTGAGGAGGACACTCCCCCACAACCTTCGGGGCAAGGTTTTTAAGTTATGCCCTGGGGGCATATAAGGTTTTTATAGAAGGCGTTTTCGTAAAGATTTCAAGAAAGGCTCATTCGATTGGAAATTCAAAGGGTTAGTGCCCTTTTTAATAGTCGAAAGTGTTTGGAGGGCAACTACCCCCCCCCCACGCCCATAATTCCCCCAAACACATCCAATCAAAATTTTGAGATAGCCATTTTGTTCAGCATAGTTGATTTCCAGATAGAAAATATGTTTTTGAGGAGGACACTCCCCCACAACCTTCGGGGCAAGTGTTTTAAGTTATGCCCTGTGAGCATATTAGAACGATGTTTGCACAATGTATCATTTATTATTCTTTCCTTTAGAGCAAGGCACTTCGTATCGAAGAAGTTGTCGTAGAAGCTTCGAAAAGGGCTCATTCAACTGGAAATTGGAGTAGCTTGTGCCCATTTTAATAGTCGAAAGTGATTGGAAGGCAACTAACACCCCTTCCACGCCTACCATTTCCCCAAACACATTCAATCAAAATTTTGAGATAGCCATTTTGTTCAGCGTAGTTTATTTTCATATAGAAAATATGTTTTTGAGGAGGACACTCCCCCTCAACCCTCAGTAAGTCCTTGGGCCAAGGAAAATCTATATAAAAAAAACAATTCAAAGGATGGGTCTCTTTGAAATCAGTCCCTTCTCTAACAAAGGGGGCTCAAAAAAGCGCCGAATCTTTCCAATTGGCCAGAAATCTATATGAAGTTTTGGGATAAGGAAATTCCAATATAGAGAGGAAAAAATTTATTGTTTCCCCTGAAAATGCAGCCCCAAAAAGAGCCAGTAGAATGCCAAAAACTTTTTTCCTACCCGCTTCAAATGGAGGGGGATATTATAGAAACTTGGGAGGTGGATCATTCTATTGCATATTGAAAGTTCTTGTGTTCTTTTTAAAGATCGAAAGCTACTGGAGAGCAATCTGCCTCCCTCTCGGTTCCTTTTCTGCTATCTGGCCCTCCTCTAACAACCCCTATGACAACGAATCAAATTTTGAGATATATGTTTTGTTCAAAGACTTTGAAATGTCAAATAAGTTTGTCTTCAGGGTTGATATCACCCCTACAGCCCCAATGTTATACTTTATCTTACCCTACTATGATGATTAAACTCCAAGAAATCCAAAAAAAGAATTAAAATAAAATAAAATATATAAATAAATACTATAAGACATTCTATACCAGATATTCTGCCTGTATTTTGGTATATTGGTATAATATCCAAATATTCCTTTTTTCTTCATTATTTTTATTTGACACACTTTCTCTGTGGTTGCTAGATTTTACATGTGAGTGGATTTCCCGGGGGGGGGGGGAATTATCCAGGGGGAAGGGGACTTTCCGGGGGGAATAAACCTAGCATCAATTTCAAGTAAACAATTTATGAACTATTTGAAGAAGAAAACACAGCTTTGCTTCAGTTAAGCCTAATATCTTTTTCAGGTTCTTTTCTAGGTCAATATAGAGAAAAAACTTCAATTTCAAGTAAGTAATTTGCATATTATTTGAAAAAAAAATTGTGCTTTTGGTATGAATACATTTGATGTTTCTCTTTTTCGTGTTCTCTTTTGAGTCGACACAGCGGAAGGAACATCAATTTCCAGTAAGTAACTTGAAATTATTTGAAAAAACTGAAGGTTTTAGCATTAGACTAGTATTTGATATTCTTCTTTTTCTTGCTCTCTTTTGAATCAACGTAGATGAAGAACCTTCAATTTCAAGAAAATAATAGATAAAAAGCATATTTCTCCGATATTTTTCTTTTTCATTTTCGCTGTCGAGTCAAAATGGAAGAAGCTTCACTTTCGAGCAAGTAATTTTTATAAACTATTTAAGAAAAAACAATTTTGCTACAGCTTAAGACTAATGTCCGATATTTCTCTATTTTCATATTCTCATTTTGTAAGTTTATAAATAGTCGTAAGTTTATAAATAAAAAAAAAAAAAAAAAAAAAAAAAAAAAACTATGGTTAACATCACGTTCAAAGAAAGGTGTCACAAACTAACTACAGAAATATCTTTGACATAAATAATTTTTTTTTTTTAAACGAAACTTTTCTGGTAAAAATAAACAGCAGAGTTGAAAATTAAAACAAACAAATATTACTGTTCCGCGGTTAATTTTCCTATATTTTTAGAATTCTAAAAAAAACAATCACTTAACTGAAAACACAAAACCAATGCAACAAAAAAGAAAAATAAACCCTTAAGTGGCCTTCAAAAACAAAAGAATAATTCATAAAGCTCTCTATATTCTTTTACCGGATATAAAGTCAATAACTTTTACGAAACGATTCTACTCTTTAAAAAAAAACAACTCAGTTTTCAGTAAAGAGCTAGTTATTTAGCTTTCAGTAAAGTTTCAGTAATTAAATTAGAGCTAGTTTCAGTAAAGCTAAAAACAAAACTACCGTTGCTTCAGTTTCCTTTTTGAGCATTTAAGAAATTGAAAGTGAATCGCGCAAAATGCTGTTTTTCTCCTTTGACAAAGATTTGCGAGGATATATAATCACTCAAAAATTCAAGCTATGTTCCTACAAATATTTTTTTTTCTTATTTACATTCTTTTAGTTGGCTCAATTTTTGTTCATAAATATAACATCTACAAGATTAGAAATACAGCTAATAAAATTATAACAATAGCCCATTCCATCCATTTCGAACTGTGTAGGAGCAGAAATAGACTCCTTCATATAAAACAAAAATGAAGAAACTATTTCGAAATCTAGTCTAAAAAAAAGGGAAAAAATCTTGCTAAAGAGGATTTTGTATATTTGAAACCAGTTCTATAAAGTGATTAACCTTATTAAGAGGAAACAATCCACTTAGTTTTCGAACTGTTTCACAGGAATATTCAATTCTGTGCAACAACTTTGATGTAGGGATGCCGTTACACAGAGGCGTAGCTAGGTTTTCAAACATTTGGGGGCAACGTCCGTTTATGCCCCCCCCTCTGCCCCCTCCCCACCCAACCACTACCACTGCCATTGGTGGCAAAAAAACTGTATTGACAAAAAAAAATCAGTTTGACGCCCTCTTAGAGGCTGCGCCCGGGGACACCTATTCCTCCTTCTCTCCCCCTAGCACGATCACTGCCAATTCATGAAAATTTAGGGAGGAGGGGAGGCAAGAATTTTTTCAATTTTAAAGAAAAAAAGTATTTTTCAAAATCTAAGAGGAGGGGAATTTTTTAAATAATATTACCAAAAATATATTTTTAGGGGGGGGGGGCAGATATGTTTTAGGGGGGGGGGCAAATCTAGGGGGGGGGGCAGTTTCCCCTTTCCCAATCCCTCCACTTCTATTGTTTTAAAACGGGTAAAATGAGGATTTTCTGAACAGACTATTTTTTAATTAAAAATAAAACTTACCTAATTGTATTATGCAGGCCATAAAATCGTGCCAACACTCTCGGATTTGAGATTTCAGCTAAAAGGTACACTTGCTCAAAAACTATTCTATTGTTAGAAATCACTTTTAAACGGTCATATAAACTAATTAGATGATTCAAAGTTGAGTTCAAATGATATCTGTTCATATATGAATCAAAATGTTCAAATTCAATTTGACTGAAATAGATGTCAGCACCAACATAGAAGACAACAGAGGCTTCAAGAATTTTTATCAGATTAATATCAGCAAGACCTTGAATAACTGCGTCTTTTCTAATAGCACGAAGGCGATCAAATATAAATTCGTAAATTAAAGGCCATCCGTAGTCACTCCTCTTTATAACTCTAGAAGAAAATGTCAATTATACCGCTGGCAGGGTTGGGGATGAAAAAAAAAAACAAGTCTAGGAAATAAATTTTAAGCCCTACTAAAAGTAGTTTTGCATTATCAGTTCTTTTGCCGACCTTAAGTGACAACGTTAATTAAAAATATTTGATTTGTTTTCAACATTTAAAGTTGTTATATATTACTTTTCATCTGTTGACTTATTAAACAAAAAAGTAATTCTAATGAAAAAAGACTGGTAAAGACTGGCCTATCCAGGTAAATCTCTTTCGCACGCGATCCAAGTCACAGAGAATTCTGCTTTTACTACTACAGATGATATTTTTTCATTACTGAAGAGCTTATCTCTTAACTAGTATGCAACATCTCATAAAAATATACAAGGTCATATTTATTAAACAGTGTATCATCTTGAGTCAAACTTGTCTCTTAAGCCAAGTATTACCAGTGGGTCTCTGTTTTATGCTGTATATTTCCCAGTTTTCAACATCAAATACATATGCATACCTACAAAAAGAAAGGGCCGGAGGGGGTGCGGCGTTGGCAATGATACCAAAGAACCGTTCGCTAGGCAATTTTTTGTCAGAAAATTAACGTTTATCTTACATTCGACCCCCTCCCTAATAAAAACTGCAAGTTTGCGTCAAAGGCTCAGACTAGGGTGCAAATATGCACCCTCTCTCAAGTCAAACTTTCTAAAGTGTACTTTTCGAGTATTTGACCACTTTACCTTAGAACAATGAGTATATTCCATCCTAGATTTGGACTTTTTTGAAACTAATTTTATATCTGATACTACACTCCAGGGTTTTGGCCCACTGAAAAATGGTCAGTTACCTGTCAAAATAGGTGACCATTATGGGTAGTTAATTTTTTAATAATATACAAAATGATGACAAAGTTTTTCTTGGACAGTGGCAGGATTTTCAAATAGGAACAATTTGAGATAATTAAATAACAAGAAGATAATTGCATCAAGATTTCAAATTATAATAACAAGAAAATAATTATCTTTTAAGTTGAATGAGAAATTCCATCAAATTAAAAGAGAGAACTATATGCATTTAAGAACAAGTACTTTTTTACAAGTGGTGCAAAGGCCACTCTTGCAATTTGGGGGGTTTGGTGGACAGAAATACTACCCTTACTTGTAGTATACATTTCGTTTTAAGTTTAGCTGTGGTTTTCGAATTAATTTCTATTCATTCTAAGTTAGAATACTTCATTCATAGTAATTCTAGTCGTTTCAGGTTTGACATTTAGAATACATTAAGCTATGTTTGTTTGAGTTTTAAAAGGGGTTAATCACTTGTCATTGAAAAATCTATTCAGTATATTTTTTTTTTCAATTTAGCAGTATTTTTTATTTATTAATAACAGAAATACTATTCTTTTCTCTTTTTCCTAAATCCTAATATATAGCGTTGTTTCTACTGCTACAAAGCATTGAATTGAGCAGTAAGTCAATTTCATGAATAACAGAAACACGGTAGTAGCAGTGTTTGAGCCGGACTGAGCCGGACTAATTTACTCATAAATTAATCAAATTAGCAGCAAAATAATAAGAAATTTTTGTATTATACGAATCTATTCATTTAAATAGCTACTGTAGCATTAAAAGAGAGCGCTAACTATGCTACTTCGATGTTGGTGGCCACCTTCCCGTGGTGACACTGAGGGTACCTTTGAGTAGATGCTGGGGGGAGGGCGTCATGGTCTGGAAATATACGTGGCCTAAGATAGGTGTCGAAGCCCAGGATTCTTTTGGGTTGAAATCTTAAAGCCCGGAGCCTGGGATAGCAGAGAGTGACGGAGACGATCCAAAGCCTGGAGCACAAAATGGTGGAGGGTAACGGAGAGAATCCTAAGTCTAGAGCCTAAAATGGTGGAAGGTGATATAGGGTCTCTGGAGGCGGAGGGCAGAGATATCAGCAATGCGGGTCTAATATGCGTTTAAGACGAAAGTCAGACGCTCCTTCCTGCATTTCTGCCACGTGTAGCCTATCTCTGGGCTGGCGTCATCCCCCCAAGATCAGTCCCACTCTTATGAGGGCCTGATACAGCCAAGTGAAGCCACCCCTAAACTCTGGGTGATTCTCGACCCTTTCTTGGCCATTGAGGAGGTGAATGAGGAACACAGCCGAGGAATAATAATAATAATAATAATAACTCTTTATTTCCATAATAGCTTATAGCTAGCAGCGGACGTCAAACAACAAGAAAATATAACACATGAGATCAGATAAATAAATATAAAAATAAATAAACTTTTTACAACTTTTTATAGATTTCCTTTTCAACTAGTTCCTCATTATAGTGGTTCACGATGTATGGAACAAACGATGATTGGTACCTTTTTGATGCCTTTCGGGGTGGGGGACAAAGGAGTTGGCATGATGAAGTGAGGGCTCCTCTGCGTGTTTTTGGCCGACTGATCTGTGATTCCTGGAAATCCGGTAATATTTTGCGATGGACATCAGAGCTTAGGCATTTTTTTCCGAAACGCATCGTGAGATCGTGGCGCCTTTCAGATAGTTTCTGAAGCCTCAGTTTCTGCAGGCTGTCCTCATAGGATGTATAATTTGCCCCAAGCATTATTTGGCACGCCCGCTTCTGAATATTTCCAAGCTTTTCGGTTTGGATAGCCGTTAGACCAGGGTGCCAAACGGGACAAGTATACTCGGTTTGCGATCGTACATGCATACAGTATAGACTGAGCATAATGGAAACTTAGATACTGAACCGTGTTAGGCAAGTACAGGATTTTAGACATAGGGAAGCTTTTTGGAGGATAGACTGTATACGTGAATCCCATTTCAGGTTGCTTTTGAAAATTACTACTAGGATTTTCATTTCATCTTTAGTTGTAAGTCTAGTGTCTTCTTGGGACGGAATTGCAGATTTTAAAAAGCTAACACGTAGAATATGGCTCTTGGTTTCACTAACTGTAAGCATTACATCTTCAAGATTATGCTTTAGCTGGGAAAATATTGATGATGTGGTGATTTCCTCTGCTAGGCTCGCTAGGGTGCGGAATTATATGCTTGACAGGTCGTCAGCAAACTTGTAGCGACTTTGTATATGTGCTAGGACAGGGTTAAAAACAATCAAAAAGATCAGTGGTCCTAATTTTGTCCCTTGGGGTGCTCCGCACCATATTTCTTGGAATTCGGATGCTTCATCCTGCGTGAGTGAAACACATTGGTTTCGATTGTGCAGGAAGCTTGCAACAATTCTCACAAGAAACTGTCGAGCACCCATTTCCTTAGCTCGGTTAATAGCTATCAGGTGTTGGATGCTGTCAAACGCCTTTACTATATCGCTGAGAAGGATTTCTGCGTATGACTCTTCTTTCTCGAGATGTTTCATCAGATCATCAAGAAGACATACAAGATAGTGGGTAGTATTATGTCCAGGCCTGAAACCAAATTGCCGAGGGCCTAAATTAGCTTCAATATCTCCATATAAATATTCACAGATAAAGCCTTCAAACACTTTGGAAAGGCACGGGATTTTTGAAATCTGGCGCAATTCGTTAGGTGAGAGGGTTCTTTTTATTTTAGTAATGGGAGTTATATAGGCTGTCTTGAAGCACTCCGGGAATGTACCATCTATTAGACATTGATTGAAACAGGCAGCCAAAATAGGACTAAGCTCCTCAGAGCAATGAGCTATCAACTCAATAGGAATTTCTAGACGGTAATTACTCTTCCTAAGGTCCAGGCATTTGAGCTTCTCGCATACTTCATGGGGGCGAATGATCGGAATTTGTTCAATGGGTCCATTTTCAGGTAGCTCTTCAAGAGGTGGGTGTGTGCGACAAATATTTGAAAAATGTGTGTTGATCATATCAGCAATCAGAGGTTCACCATCAGAGCCGTAGATTGTCAGCTGCTTTCGAGTCCGTCCCATAATCTCCTGGACCTTCTGGTGGAATCTCGAGGGGTTAGACTTCCAAAGCTTGTTAACCACTTGAGCACCATATTCCTTTTTAGATTTCTTTATTTTGAGACACATGACATTGCGCATTTTTTTAGCCTCATCTTGATATCCCAACTTATGGAGCTCATTTCTCGATTTGATTAGATCCTTAATCTTTTTAGTCACCCACGGCTTATTTTGTGACTTGACCAGGATTGTCTTTTTGGGAAATATTACTTTATATTCATGGAAAAGCTGAGCAGTGACCTCTTGCATCATATTGTTGCCGTTCTTCATAGTAAGGACTTTCGACCAGTTTTTCCTAGCTAGCCACTCTCGGTAAATCTGGAGTTGTTCTTGAGTTTGTGGGCGGTACTTAACCACTGACTGGGATCTGTCAGGGGGTTTTCTGCTAGGCTTCCATATTACAGTAAGGTCGGTAGTTATTCCGATAGCGGGAAGAATGTAGGGGGGATTATATAACTTCTCAAGATTGGTGAAGATAAGGTCTAGTCTCTTTACCTCACGTATTAGGACTTCAAAAGCCAGAGTAAGTGCGACTGAAATTGAGAGTCAGTAAGCATTTAAATCATTAAAGTCGCGCAGGATCTCAATGGCAGCGTATGGGCATTGGGATATTATGTAGTCAACTGAATACTGTAGGTAGAGTACAACTTCCTTTCGAAACGATGCTCTAGGCGGGTAGTAGACTACACAAAAAATGATTGACAATACTTCTTTTGGTAAGTATCTGGGCCTTGTCCAAAGCCACAGAACTTCGTGCTCAGGTTTCCTAGGGATAGGTATATTTAGGGCTCGATTCGGAATTGCAGACTTGCAAAGAAAACCAACTCCGCCACCATGACACCATGACATCGATAGGATGTATGCTGTTGTCTTTCCTCGGAGGTGTGAGTTTCAACTGCATTAAGGGAACAATTCTCAATAAACGATCTCCTGTTCTGATATCTTGTTTCCCAGCTTCGGATTTTGCAGGGAACCCGTTTTTGATTGCTTCGGGTGCGTTTTTATTGCCCCATGCAGGCAACGTTTAGCTGGCAGGTGCACTTTAGGACAGTCATTTACGAAGCAAAGACCACAGGAGAACTTTCGGCAAGGTTCTTTGTGTACCAATATACATTGATCGTTGCCACATTTTCCCCAATAGAAATCTGTGCAGATGTGTAGAAAGGGACAATCCGCACTGTTTCGGCACATTCCCCGGAGGTGGAAACGGCATACTAAGGGTTCTTTGATTTGTTCCTTTGGATTTTGGCTTGGGACCCAATCCTTTGGATTGGGACAATCCACACTGTTTCTGCAAATTCCGCGGAGGTGGAAACGGCATACTAAGGGTTCTTTGATTTGTTCCTTTGGATATTGGCTCAATTCATCTTGATCAGGAGAGATTTGGGTACTTGGGTTTAGTTGTTTAGGCGTATGGCAGGAACGTTGATAGCAGTTAGTACACTTGAACGAAAAGTACCGGCCCGACGGCTTCTGCAGAGCCAGTACTAGGTCTGCATCTATTGCAGCGCATGCACCGTGCTGCCATCTTTTGCAAGAATGACAATCAAAGGAGCGGCTTCCCCCAGCTGGTATGTCACAGGTGATGCACCTAGAGAGGTCAGGGATTAGCAACGATTCGGATGGAGGCAAGCCTAAGGCAGGTAAATCATTACTGTTCTGCGTTTTTCTAGCCTCATTTACTTCTGCTATTACTTAAGGATCGGGTGTTATTGGTGGTTGTGAAACTGGTTCAAGTTCGGGTTTTTCACTATCACCGGGGTTAATAATGGCAAGAGTAGAATACGAGGGCTTAGTGATTACAATAGGACTTTTGGCCGACTTGGAAAGAATACTACCTACTTGGGGGCGGAGAAGCCCGCTAGATCCCGCTGAATTGGGAATGGGAGTAGTCGTCTTTGTCGGTTTTCCGGTCACTTTCGGAGACGCAACAGTAGCAGCATTTTTTGGTTTGCATGGAGGGCAAAGGTATGTATTCTTTAGTTCTGGAGAGTATTTAACTTTACCGCATGTGAAATGAAACCACTTGTTGCACTTAGTGTATGCTACGCCACCGGTCTTGCTGGTTACATTGTCGGAGCAGATTCCACATGTATCTTTAGTCATGGCCAATTCTGGTTCAATACACAGGAACAGGGGAAGTGTCGGGACCCGCTCACCTATTCCCCGCAATTCAAAGGTAATTTAATACCGGCGGGTACGTACGGCGCTTGCGGCGGGTACCCACCCCTCTTCTGCCTATTGCCTGGTATATCCTGCCAGAAATCTGCAGAAACAACTGCTCTTAATATATGTATTTGGTGTTAAGCGCGGCCAAATAAAACGTGGCTCTCAGGAAGAGTCCGGCGTGATTCGACTTCGTAATCCGTGGTCGGCTAGTAACAAAATACAGCTCACAGAGGAAACGCAGCGCGAAGAAATCGCCGTTCTCAATGTTTATCTAACATGAAGGAAAGAATACCTGATGTAGGTTTGTCAGGACGTGATTGGTTGAATTTATTTCAATAGAATTGATTTGTGACGACACTAATGAATTTCTTCAAGTAATCTTCACTCCTGGTTATATATATCATTTATATGAATTAAAATACAAAGTCTAAAATTACTTCTTTTTTTTTAAGGTAGGTTAATTATCACTTCCAACTTTCTGCAACTTCTATCCACTTAAAACTCTTATTAAATAAGGGAGATCCACTTAAAGGAATGGAATGATGGAGGTGTATATAAGTCATGAAGGGACCTAAACCGCAAAGAAGCCCCGGATGAGGACTGAGGAAAAGAATACAGAGGACAAAACTCGATTTTTCCGTGTCCGCGGTTACCGTTTAGTTGAGGAGCTGAGGCCTTCGGGCCGTGCCTTAAGCTTCCCACTCAGGCGGCTGCTCTGTCAAACGGTGAATAATCTTGCATGCCCTGAATAAGTACTGGATGTCAAACCAGAGGGGATGTCTGAGGGTGTGCGTGGGGGGGGGGGGGTAATCTGAGGCCACACCCTGGTTCAAGTCTGGAGATGTTTTGTTGTAGATGATAGTCCTGAAATTGGCGGTCAGAAGCCGAAGTCAAGAGAAAAAATTTGTGTTTTTATGTGATGAAAAATATTGAGATAAAGGTAAAATCATGAATGAAAAATTCTCATCGGCGAAGGCCATGAGGTGAACGGGGAGACGTTGCTGAAAAGCAACTGCGAACCCTTGTCGACAATCATGGGCCCCCAGAGCCTGGAGCCGAAAATGGCGCAGGATTCGAAGAATTTTGAGGCTGAGACGAGCATGGATGATTTAAGCTGCCGATATTGTCCAGAACAGAGCAAGCCTGAATAGGGGGCAAACCCGATTAAAAATCAGGGCCATTAGCGCTGGGAGAAGCCCCAGCGCAGAAAGAAACCCGACCGGAGGGAGAGAAGGAAGGCCAGAGGGTTTGGGACGGGTAACCTGCAGGAGACATTTCCCCATACCACAGCACTATGGGGAGAGGGCCTAGAATGGAGCCCGGACATGCGTCCCTGGCCGGCAACCCACCTTAACTGAAAGGCATAAAGAGGGATACGGCTAACCTCTCTCAGAATCCGACTTCGCAGGGTGCTTTGGTAAAACGGTACACCAAGGTAGAGGAGTAAGAAAGAGGCGCCTGGGACACTGAAAGAAAAGAGGTGTTTTACGGAATCAGCCTGATTGATACCCGTTAGAGTGAAAAAAATTATGTCGTCGTACTGATGGAAGCTGTCGAGGCAAAAGAAAATAGAGAGTAATATGGGCTTCGGTCCTGATGTCACCTCCATCAGATTAGAGGAGGGCATAATAAAGTGAGAAGCCAAGATGAGAGGACAGCGTCATAGATCAAGGAGGTTGTGAAGAGGTTGGATCAGGGTTATTCTGCCCTCAACCCAGGAGACACGCATCCCAGAAGGAATTTCTCTATTGAGGATCCAAATGTTGGATCACCAGAGAAGCTGATGAGGCTGTTGGTGGCCTGATACCGTTTCTTCACGAAAGAGTAAATTGAAGTGACCAAGATCCACGTCAGGAAGGGAAAGACCTACCTCCACATGGCAAGTGCCGCGGAATTGGTTCCTCAAGTGGAGAAGCCGAACTTCAAACTCCCCATTGGAATAAGGGGACACATGCTCCTCAAACCAATCTACAAGAAGCCCATAGAATTCACCTCAGCAAAGGACAGAGCGGGAACTTCCAGTACCAATTAATTTTAAATGACGCCGGCATATGAATCACGGGGGTTACAATAATGGCAGATCAATCTGCAGAACTGCCAACACCCTCCTATAATTTAGGGAGGGAGCTGGCAAAATGCAGACATTTTAGTGATGGTCCATGAGCCATGGGTCATTGGAGGAAGGATGATGGGGAAGGTCCGAGAAGCTGAACTCCCTGTATATAATGAGGTGAGTACCGCTCCTTAAGCGTTTATTCATCATCCAAAAAAATTTTATATTTGGAAGTTGTCTAAACATTGTTGTGGGGATGCAGTAGCTCTTATGGTGAAAAATCTCGATTGGCCATGAATATGTAGTATTTAGTTCAATTAACTGACACAAATAGAAGGGGATTGGAGCTTCTGAATTAGCTGGCGGGGGATGACTCTGCTTGGTCTATAAAGAGAGGAAGAAGAGACGTTTTGGATCTTACAAATAACTTCTTTACAACATGAGAGAATGGTAAAGGAATGGAATGTGAGCGATCTTTCGTTATTCTCTAACCATTAAATAATAAGATCCAAAATAGATTGATCCTAACGACAAAGGAAACTTCTTAGGGATATAAGTAAAACGAATTGGCACACCTATAATCACGTGTAAGCCGAAAATCTTGCCAATCTGCCTCCCAGCCCTGCAGAGACCGATGAGGATCTATACCAGGAGGCAGAAAGACTTACTGAAAACATGAATAGTACATTTAAACATGCAACCCCTCAAACACTTGTCGAGGCGGGAGACTTCGCTAATAATTGGTATACTTCGGCATTAACTAAAAGAGGAACCCCGAAGACTAGGATGCTTACTTGTAAGGTTTAAAATTCCTGAAAAAGGAGATAAGGAGAGCAAAGAGAACTTCATGGAGGGGCTTTCTGTGAAAGTAAAGAGTTACATGAGGCTAGTAGAAGGCTACTAAAGACTCTACAAAAGTCCACCGGGCACACCTGGGAAGTGTAGCAAGAGTAGGTGGCACAGCAGATCCAGTAGAAACCCTGAACCGCATGCTTGAAATACATGTTAATTACCCTGAAGTAAATATTCCTATGCCAACTTGTTTTATAAACCCAAATCTGGGGGAGGAGCTGGCGTCTCGAATATTATGGGAGGACTATGTCAGAGTGCATGACTTTCAACCTAATAAGGCCCCTGGAGCTGATAGAGCATACCCCAAAATACTCTAGAAAGGATGGGAGAAAATACAAACCTATTATATCAGTATTGCAAAGAGTAGCCGTACATGTCACCCATACATGGCTCAAGGCCAGAGGCGTTTTCATGCCTGAGCTGGGGAAAGATAATTACTCAAACCACAGGTCTTATGGAATAATAACGTTACACTCCTTTCAATTGGAACTGATGGTACGATTAATTCATTGGTTTCTGATAAGTAATCCGGAGCTCATACCTCTTAAATAAATGTGAGATGGTGTTCCAAAGCGTGTCTGGGGTCCTTACTTCTTTTGCCAAAGGCTTTTGTGTCCCAGCGGCTGATCTGGTATATTCCTTGACTAAAATTAATGCACCATAATCTTTTACACTATCATCTTTTATTCGACATGCTCCTGGGTTTATTAAAGGGTGAAGAGTCAATTGTTTATTATAATCCTTACTTTTTCTTCTATTTTTGTTGTTTTCTGAAGGCCAATATTTTTCTAGTGGATGCACCAGGTTGTTCTTTATCCGGCTGAAAAATAAAATATAGAGAAACAGGGTTTGTGTCCCTCCCCTCCCCCCCCCCTATCATCCCAGAAAACGTTTGTGAAATTATGATATAACCTACAGAAATGATTATTTCTTCAGACTGAAAAAGTATTATTATTTGATGTATACGGAATAATAGAGTTGACAGTAAAAGGCTATGAAAGAACCACCATTTGTCCTGCTGGTCCAGAGTTGTTAGCCTAAGGTAATGACAAGGAAAACATGGGTTCAACTTTAATAACATCAGTTTTTTTCAAGCAATTATATGTAATTATCAAATAAAAGTCACAAACTTTATATATATTATATATATATATTATATATATATATATATATATATATATATATATATATATATATATATATATATATATATATATATATATATATATATATATATATATTTCTGGACAAACGTGTAGTGCTCGTGGCCAATTCATATATTTCCACGTATATATTCATGTTTTACAGCATAAAATATATACTCTGCTTAATATACTATGCTTAATTCTGCTAATTCCTGCTATTCCAAATTATATAACTTATTTTTCCTAAGGCCAAGAGCATATATTTCAATTTTCAAGAGACCTTTTCGTTTTTGAGACCTTTAGAAGATTAGCCAAGATCTTTTACTAACTTAGATAATTTAAAGATATTAATTTAGTTCATTCGAATACAAATGTAATATATTTTCTACATATTTGTACATATATTTTGTTGATGCAAACAATCTATAAAATAAAAAAATTCACAGAGTGTTTATATATATGTTTTCTATGCTCGTTCAAATCTATATATTTTCCTTTTTTCTTACGCTATTGGGTGACACCTATTTCAAAAATCATTAATGATGTTCTAAGTCATTGAAACTTTCAAAACATGTTCGATAATTTTAAATGACAAGAGGCAATATGTGTACATACATATTATACTGACGCGCAAGCAAATTATGTATTCGGTAATTTCTATATGTAATACTATAAATAAAATTCCGAAAACTTCACGCAAAAACCTACATATGATATGGTATGAGTTATTTTGCCAAGCTGTCAAGCCCTGGACCTTATAGTTTTTTGATGATGATACTGATCTTCAAGTTGCAAAAAATTTTCCTAATTATAAACTGACACAAATTGTTACTGGTCACTGTAAATTAAAATCATTTTTATGTAAAATTAATAAAAGTAGTTGTTCCACTTGTGATTGTGGTGATAAAGAGATTTTATATCGTTATGTTTTTTAGTGTAATTTTTTTTGAAAATGAAAGAACCAAAATGCAATTCAAATACCAGAGTTTTCTTAATCTGATATTTTTAGTATTAATGTTATTTGGTTTATTAAAGAGGCTCGGTAAGCCGTTTTAGCGTACTTGAACCGGACAAAGAGACAGGATATTGTTTAACTTTTTTTATTCTTTTTTCCTTTGCACTATTTATCAGATTTTATATTCTAGCTGTATTTGTGATATACTCTATCTCCTGTATTTTGTACAGTAGATAGTGAAATACTCTGTACGGGATTAGTCACTGGATAAAACCATTCATGACAAAAGCGGCTTAATTAACTTCGAAGCTGTTTTACTTATCCATAGCTTCAAACGAAATGTGAACTGAAGCAACAGATTAAGGGTTTTAAATGATAAATATTTACTTATGAAAATTCCTAATATATTTTAAAGAAAGAAAAACGAGCAAAAATGGGGTTTTTAAAGGCCAAAGGAAAATGCTAAAAAAACACACAACAAATCAAATATTTCGAGGGGACAAACGCTGCTCTTCTTCAGCGCGAAACGAAAAAATTATAATCAATGGGAGTGCCGGAGAACAAACCAACAAATAAAACGCGGAAAGACAATGTGAATGTGAAAAAACAATGAAAAAAAATAGAAGATGAATAAAAATCAATAAAAGCCAAACAATTGTAAGAATTAAAACCAAATACCTAACAATAATAAAAGTAAGTCTTCAGCAATATCCGTGATTTGCAAAGAAATTCAAAATTGAACCGCCATCGACGGATACTAGCGAATAATTAAGAAATATAAGAAAAACATTCATTCACTCAAACCCTAGTACAAGAAAAGTATTTTCAACTTCACAGCTTTGCTCAATCCCAATTTATGAGGTTCCAAAGATCTGCAAATATTATAACTAGCCTAATACAAAAAAATCACTGCACCAGGCTGTCTGTGGCCAACACAGCTATGCAAACTCCTCTTCCATCCTAATCTATTCAAAGCCCCTCCTCTTTACACCCTCCCAGGAAGTTCCCATTTCCCTTAAATCTTTCCTTATAACATCCTCCCACCCCAACTGCAGATGACCTACTTTCTGTATAGCCTTAAACAGTTGGCCAAAAAGGACAACTCAACCTTTCTCTCATTATAACCCTAGAAAGCAGGATTGAACCACACTTTTTGTACAGCCAACTGTTTAAAATATGGTCAGTCAGGCAGGTGCCCAGAACAATCTGTAGGCAATTTCTATGGAAAACATCTTGCAAATCTTTTTCCATTTTTTTTAAGTGCCCATGCATTAGAACCATATTTGATCAGTGTCATCGCAGTACCTTCTAATATTCTAATCCTGATTGATAGACTTATCTTCCTGTTCTTACAAACTGTTTCAGCTGGAAAAAAAACACCCTGAGCCCTGGCTATCCTGCTTTTAACATATTAACGGCTCCCACCATCTTTAATAATAATTAATTTTAAAAACTTTTTCCACAAAATAAGTATTTCAAAGAAAAGTAAAGAACTCCATTAAACAAAAAATTAGCAAAAATAAAATCAAATAATCTACCAATCTCGAAACTACCACAAATAAGCATCGATAAATAAATGAAACCCAAAACGAAGAGAAATTAAAATAAATAACCAAGTCAAACTCAAAACAAGCAGAAATTAACATAAGTTGGGCTAAAAACCCCTATGCCTTCCCAAGGCAAGAACAAAATTTGCATTTTAATGAAAAAAAATCAATGTTTTTACTTTTATAACTTTAATAAATCAAATAATTTTAACATTTTGATTACTAAATATCAGTATATGTATATTAAACTGACAGTGCATATTCATTTGTATTTTTTCAGTAAAGTGCAAATTTTGTTCTGGCCTTGAAAAGGCATAGAAGTTTTGCACCAAACTTATGTTAATTTCTGCTCGTTTTGAGTTTGACTCGGTTATTTATTGTAATTTCTGTTCGTTTTGGGTTTCATTTATTTATCGATGCTGATTTGTGGTAGTTTCAAGCTTGGTAAATTATTTGATTTTATTTTTGCTCATTTTTTCTTTAATGGAGTTCTTTACTTTCTTTGAAAAACTTATTTTTTCTAAACTTTTCTTTGAAAAACGAAAAGTTTTTTAATTAATTTCTGTTTGTTTTATATTGACATAGTCTTTTCAGGGAAAAAGAAAATAACACTTTAAATCTTTTCGTTTTTTAAGACTATAGTTTGGTCTGCTGTTTGTATGCTGGAGAAACATTTTCAGCAATTTTTAACAACATACACCCTTTGAAAAATCTGGACTGTGTGAGCCTGTTTTGAAGTTTCTACAACAACGCCTTCTATAAAAACCTTATAAGCCCCCAGGGCATAACTTAAAACCCTTGCCTTGAGTGTTGTGGGGGAGTGTCCTCCTCAAAAACATATTTACTATCTGAAAATCAACTATGCTGAACAAAATGGCCATCTCAAAATGTTGATTGGATGTGTTTGGGGGAATGATGGGCGTGGGGGGGGGGGGGGCTAGGTGCCCTCCAATCACTTTTGACTATTAAAAAGGGTACTAGCCCTTTGAATTTACAATTGAATGAGCCTTTTTTGAAGTTTCTACGACAACTCCTTCTATAAAAAACCTTATATGCCCCTAGGGCATAACTTAAAACCCTTGCTCTCAGGGATGTGGGAGAGTGTCCTCCTCAACAAAATGGCTATCTCAAAATTTTGATTGGATGTGTTTGGGGGAATGATGGGCGTGGTGGGAGGGGGGGGGGGCTAGTTGCCCTCCAATCCCTTTCGACTATTAAAAGGGCTATTAGCCCTTTGAATTTCCAATCGAATGAGCCTGTTTTGAAGTTTCTACGACAACGCCTTCTAGAAAAACCTTATATGCCCCCAGGGTATAACCTAAAACACTTGCCCTGAGGGTTGTGAGGGAGTGTCCTCCTCAAAACATTTTTCTATCTGGAAAACAACTATGCTGAACAAAATGGCTATCTCAAAATTTTGATTGGATGTGTTTGGGGAATGATGGGCGTGGGGGGAGGGGGGCTAGTTGCCCTCCAATCACTATCGACTATTAAAAAGGGCGCTAGCCATTCCAATTTCCAATTGGATGAGCCCTTTTCGAAGTTTCTACGACAACGCCTTCTATAAAAACCTTATATACCCCCAGGGCATAACTTAAAACCCTTGCCCTGAGGGTTGTGGGGGAGTGTCCACCTCAAAAACATATTTTCTATCTGGAAATCAACTACGCTGAACAAAATGGCTGTCTCAAAATTTTGATTGGATGTGTTTGGGGGAATGATGGGCGTGAGGGGGAGGGCTAGTTGCCCTTCAATCACTTTTGACTATTAAAAAGGGTACTAGCTCTTTGAATTTCCAATCGAATGAGCCTCTTTTGAAGTCTCTAAGACAACGCCTTCTATAAAAACCTTATATGCCCTCAGGGCATAACTTAAAACCCTCGCCCCGAAGGTTGTGGGGGAGTGTCCTCCTCAAAAACATATTTTCTATCTGGAAATCAACTACGCTGAACAAAATGGCTATCTCAAAATTTTGATTGGATCTTTGGGGGAATGATGGGTGTGGCGGGCTATTAAAAAGGGCACTAGCCCTTTGAATATCCAGTCGAATGAACTTTTATTGAAGTTTCTACAACAACGCCTTCTTTATAAACCTTATATACCCCCAGGGCATAACTTAAAACCCTTGCCCTGAGGGATGTGGGGGAGTATCCTCCTCAAAAACATATTTTCTATCTGGAAATCAACTATGCTGAACAAAATGGCTATCTCAAAATTTTGATTGGATGTGTTTGGGGGAATGAAGGGTGTGGGGAGGGGGGGCTAGTTGCCCTCCAATCACTTTCGACTATTAAAAAGGGTACTAGTCCTTTGAGTTTCATATCGAATGAGTTTTTTTCAAGTTTCTACGACAAAGATTTCAATAAAAACCTTATATGCCCCCAGGGCATAACTTAAAAGCCTTGCCCTGATGGTTGTGGGGGAGTGTCCTCCTCAAAAAAATATTTTCTATCTGAAAATCAAGTATGCTGAACAAAATGGCTATCTCACAATTTTGATTGGATGTGTTTGGGGGAATGATTTGGCGTGGGGGGGGGGGGGCTAGTTGCCCTCCAATCACTTTTGACTATTAAAAAGGGTACTAGCCCTTTGAATTTCCAGTCGGATGAGCTTTTATTGAAGTTTCTACAACAATGCCTTCTTTAAAAACCTTATATACCCCCAGGGCATAATTTAAAACCCTTGCCCTGAGGGTTGTGAGGGAGTGTCCTCCTCAAAACATATTTTCCATATGGAAAAGAACTACAATGAACAAAATGGCTATCTCAAAATTTTGATTGGATGTGTTTGGGGGAATGATGGGCGTGGGGGGGGGCTAGTTGCTCTCCAATCACTTTCGACTATTAAAAAGGGCACTAGCCCTTTGAATTTCCAATCGAATGAGCCTGTATTGAAGTTTCTATGACAATGCCTTCTATAAAAACCTTATATTCCCCCAGGGCATAACTTAAAACCCTTGCCCTGAGGGTTGTGGGGGATTGTTCTCCTCAAAACATATGTTCTATCTGGAAATCAACTATGCTGAAGAAAATGGCTACCTAAAAATTTTGATTGGATGTGTTTGGGGGAATGATGGGCATGGGGGTGGGTTAGTTGCCCTCCAATCACTTTTGACTATTAAAAAGGGTACTAGCCCTTTGAATTTCCAATCAAATAAGCCTGTTTTGAAGTTTCTACGACAACACCTTCTATAAAAAACCTTATATGCCCCCAAGTCAAAACTTAAAACCCTTGCCCTGAGGGTTTTGGGGGAGTGTCCTCCTCAAAAAGATATTTTCTATCTGAAAATCAACTACTCTGAACAAAATAGCTCTCTCAAAATTTTGATCGGATGTATTTGGGGGAATGATGGGTGTGTGTGTGGGGGGGGGGGCTAGTTGCCCTCCAGTCATTTTCGACTATTAAAAAGGGCACTAGCCACTCCCATTTCCAATCGAATGAGCCATTTTCAAAGTTTCTATGACAACTCCTTTGATACAAAGTGCCCAGGTATGGAGAAAAAAACAAAACACAACAAATTGTGCCCACATTGTTCTTTACTTAGGCAGCGCTAGCGTGCTGCCTATGATACTACTAAGGTAAGTAAAGCTGTCCATTAGATCCATCTTTTTGTTGCCCAATGTCACCTTTACATCTTCACTTATTCCTAGCCTAAGCAGCTTAGTCTTTTTACATTAATTTTCAAACCTATTCTAGCACATCAAACTGCTATTCTTCTATTATTGCTATTATTCTAGCACAGCACCTATTCAAGCACATCTAGCAAATTTATTTTGCTTACAATTTCATCTAAGATGCTTAAATCATCAGTATAATCTAAGTACAGGAGAGTTTTCCTTCACCATTTGATTCTATGCTCTCCTATTGCCTTTCCTGTTCTCCTTAAAATAAGTTTATCACAATGATCCATATAAATGGGGATAAAACAAAACCCTGCACAAGTCCTGATTTTAATATAAAGCCAGCTACTAACCTTATTTTCTACCTGAACCACAGCAGTGTTATTCCTGTACATAGCACTAACAAAAATCAACATAACAAAAAAAACATATACCCCCAACAGAGAGCAAAGCTCGTAAAATTGGGTATTAATAATAATAAAAAAAAAAAAAAAAAAAAAAAAAAAAAAAAAAAAAACATTTCCTCATCATAACAAAAGAGAGAAAGAAAAAAACCTGGTTAAAGAAAAAACAAAAAACATAACAAACATAAAGAAAACAAACGCTGGACAAGTGGGGCATGGAAGGCTATCCCAACATGGGTAACAAATATAAACAAAAAAAATAATAATAATAATAAAAAAAAATTCTATTCCACCATCACAGGTCAATACATAATTTTAATATTTTCTTCCTTAGAACTGATATTTGCCGAAATGACTCAATTTGAATTCTATCTTTCAGCCTATATTTATTTGAAATAAATGGTATTTGGTATCTAATTGAAAATCTAGATCTTTCACAATTAACAAAGGGAATTCGATATGTTCCAGAACACCTAAGAGCCGAAGGAGGGGGCAGAATCAACAGAGATTTTTCATAAAAATAACTACTAGGATCATGTATTTTAAAATGCCATATTGATATATTAAGTTCTCTTATATGTTTCAGATCTAATAAATTCAAGAAAAGAAATAATGTTTCATTTTCCGATGCATCTCTAAGTTTTGATGGACGATGTAGAAAATTTCCAAGTATTCTCACTGCTTTATTTTGAAGGATCTGTAGGGGTTTTATATGCGTCCAAAAAGTATTTAAATAAATAATTGTGCAATAATTTAAATAAGGAGCAATCAAAGAATGATAAATTATTTTTAAAATTGAAAATGGAAAAACATGTTGCAAACGATACATAGACCCAATATTTTACGAAAGTTTCACCCTTAAATGATCAATATGAGTTTGAAATGACAAAAGGGGATCAATAAAAACTCCTAAATAACGATACGATTGAACTCTACGTATTTTATGCTCACAAACTTGAAGCTCCTGACATGAAATTTTTTTAGTAGCACGTTTTGAATGACCAAAAAGCATAAATTCAGTCTTCTTAAAATTCGGTACTAAATAATTAGATACAAACCATCGATTAACTGAACTAACAGTTTTAAAAAGATTTTTAATAAATTTAGATGAATCCTTCGATTTAACAGAAACAGCTGTGTCATCTGCTAATAAAATTGCAAGACAATTATTTCCCTGCAAACATCGTGGGATATAATTAATATACATCAAAAATAAAAGCGGACCTAATACCGATCCTTGTGGGACACCAATATCTTCAAGATCATTTAAACTAGACAAATGTCCATCAACATCTACCACGATTTTACGTCCATAAAGGTATGATCTTATTATATCTAGTCCTTTCCCTCTTATACCAGAATTTTCCATTTTATCAAAAAGAATTTCATGGTTTAAAGTGTCAAATGCTTTTTTAACATCATAAAAAACAGTAGATACATGATAATTAATATCTAAGCAGTCATTTATTTCTAATACAAGAGCCGCAACTGCTTGTTCCGTCGAATGGCCTGCCCTAAATCCAAAGTGATATTTGGTAAAAAAATTTATTTTATCTAGATAATTAGTAATCCTTCCTTTAAAAATTTTTTCCAATACTTTAGACAATGGTGATAAAATTGCAATAGGACGATAATTATTTGTATTAGATTTATATCCTTTTTTATGCAATGGTATTACACGTGCAATTTTCCATCTTTTAGGAAATGTACCTGAGAAAATACATAAATTTAAAATATGAAGCAATGGTTCAAAAATTTCACCTGCAATATCTTTTAGCAAATTAGTTGAAAGTTCATCATATCCCAATGAATTACCATTTTTTAAATTCTTAATGACCTTTTGAAATTCTGCAAAAGTAACAGGGGCCATAAATATGCTCGTATCTTCAGTGGGCGGTAGATATTTTTTATGCGACCTTGGGGAAGAAAGGTCAACTTCTCCTGAAACAACAGATGATCCAATACTAGCAAAAAATTCACTAAACTTCTTAGCAACAGCTTGGGGTCCTCTAAATTCTTTACCATTAATATCAAATAACACTTCAGGGTGTAAAAACTTTTTATTTCTTCCAATTTTATCTTTAATCAAACTCCAAGTTTTTCTAGGGGAATCTGAATTTCGAAAAGAATTTTCATAATAAAGTCTTTCACTTACTCTAAGGATTCTTACCAGCATATTCTTATAATTTTTAAAACGCGTTATATTTATTTCCGTGGGATATTTTATTCTAATTTTATGTAAACGATTTTTCTCATTAATAGATCTCAAAAGTGATTCATTTATCCAAGGTTTTTTTGGGGTAAGTTTCTTTCCTCTTGGGCTTTTATATGGGCAAAAAAGATCAAGCTTTTCATTCATAATATAATAAAATTTATCTAATGATTGGTTCGGATCCTTCTCATCAATTACAGGACTCCAATCAACATCACCAAGCCCTTCTTTTAACCTTAACACATTTTTATGTGAAAAATCTCTACGCTTGGTTTGATTTTTTTATTATGCGGAAAATTTATAAGAAAATCAGACATAATTATACAGTGGTCAGATGAATCATCAGGAATAATAAATGTATTAACAGCACTATAAGGTGAAAAAATATTATCAATAAGTGAAAATGATGTATCAGCTATTCTAGAGGGAACAAAACATACGGGGTTTAGTCCATAAGATAGTGGGCCCTCCAAAAACTGCAAAATATTTCTATCTATTCTATTCTGATCTGCAGATATGAGTTTAATTAAATCAATATTAAAATCACCCATAACTAAATAAGGATTATTAATACTAGCTAATTTATCCAAAATACTTTCAAAATTATTTTTAAATTCTATCTGGCTGGATGACGGAGTACGGTAAATAACTGCAATTAAAAGCTTCCGATTATTTGGAAAAGAGCATTCAACTACACAAGATTCAAAAATCATTTCAATATTCATTGGCAAAAAATCAATCCTTATACGTGCTGTTATGCAATTTTTAATTAAAACACCTAGACCCCCTTGTTTTTGTCTTTTCCAACTGATGTGAAAAAATTGGTAATCTTTTACATTTATATTTTCAATTGAAAAATCATCTAAAAAAGTTTCACATAGGCCTAATATATCTGTATCTGAATCCGACAAAAAAGTTTCAATCACATCCTGCGCAGTCCTCCAACCCCGGCAATTCCAAAACGACATCGTACTTGTATTTACATTTTTTCTTACCAGCTCATTCATAAATATATATTGATTTTTTGGGATATGAAAATTACTAGAAGTATCTTCATCATCACCAGCTACAATAGTTTGAAAAATTGACTGAAATGAAAGAGAATTCCGCTCAAATTCTTTTAACCTTGATGATGGAATTTCACGATTGTCTCTATCCATTATCAAATATTAACCCCACGTTAAGAGAAACCACACCACGCCCCAAAAGACCATAAGATAATAATAATAAATAAAACAAACAAAAACAAAACAAAAAAAAAGTAATCTCCAGTCCAAGCAGTTTTACCACAGTATGACTAAACCGCGTAACTTTTAATATATAAAAATTAAAATAATAATAAAAAAAAAAAAACATAACTAAATTTTAAAAGCCAATTGTAACTTAAAGCCAAGACCACACCAGAAGAGCTCTAAACACAACCCGGTACGCTCCGCACCGCGCTAATCACTAATCACTTTAATGCATTTGTCTGGTATACCATAAAAGGATAAGACCTTTGCTAAAGCTCTTCTATCAGCTGAATCAAATGTTGATCTATAAAACTGAGGACTAAAGGTGTTTGATGACTCACTTCCCAAATATTAACCAAAGAGTGAAAATTAGGTTGACACATCCTCTACCCTTCCTAAAACTGCACTGTTCTTCTCTTGAAACTTTATCTATAGTATTTCTCAGTCTAAAAAGTATCATCATACTAAATAATTTGCTACCCACAGAAACCAGGCTAATGTCTCTATAATTACCACACTCACTCTTATCACCTTTCTTATACAGGTGTTTCACATAGCGATTTCCATAAAATCACTATGTACTTTCCCCTTTTTTAAAATCATATTCATAACCTTTAGTAACTTATTTGTAACCTCATAGCCACCATATCTAAGAAACTCATTTACCACATTATCAACACCTGGGGCCTTATTATTTTTTAATTATTTTAGTAGTGTTTTCTAATGCTTCTTCACAAAATAAGTCTTCCTTCACATCTAGGGTGTCACAAACTTTCATTTTCCTCTATATTTTTTCCTGTCACTCAATCCTGGTTTAGCATCTTTAGATAAGATAAGATTTATTGCTGAAAAATGGCTATCACAAGCCCAAAAGGGCCAAATTCGCACTTTAGCGTCAAATACAGCGAAAAAAGAACATGAAAACTAAATAATCAAACAACAACATAAATTTATAAAAGGGTCAATATCAAATACGTAAAACGTTACAAACAAAAACAATTTACAAAGTAAAATCATAAAATTATAAGGCCAATCTAAATTCAGCAAAAATGCCCAAGAAAAAAAAAAAAAAAAACTCGTAAAACTGACAAGTAGATAAAGTAAAATTCAAAACAAACTATAAGTTAGTTGGTTACGAACAAACAAATATAAAACCCATAAGTTTGTTTAATGGGCATTAAAATTAATAACTATGAGGTAAAGAGTGAGTGAGAGGGGGGGGGGGAGGCAGCGGTTATTCAGTGGTTGAAAATGTCAACTATGTAAGGGATAAAAGTTCTTCTATATCTTTCCGTGCACCCACGGCTTGGGGCACGCCGGGGGATTTTGGTTGACACCGCACGCGGGAGGGGGGGTCGACGGGGTGAAGAGTGGTGAGGGAAACTGGAAGTTTTTCTTGGGCTATGAAGAGCATTGTTAGCAAAACTCAAGGTAATTTTTGCTCTCCTTTCCTTAAGGGAGACAAGGTTAGCTCTCCTAGGAAAGGAAATATAATGTACTTTACCTTCATTGAAGATATTTCTTAGGCACCTTTTTTGTACTGCTTCTATTCTGTCCAACAATTCAATGGAAGTGCCAGGATGCAAAACAGGACAGGCGTACCCAAGGGTTGAGCGTAAAATGAGAGGAAAATCCTTAAACAGTGCGATTTAGGGCATTTAAATTTTTTAAGGAGTTTAAGGAGGGAAAATGCGGCATTTGCACGCTTTAAGATGTCATTAATATGACAATCCCATTTTAAGTCGCTAGAGATGGTAACGCCCAGTAATTTCATAGTGGTTACGGACATTTCAGGGGGGGATTGCACAGGAGAAAGAAGGAGGAGTTTTAAGTAAATTAATAGTAAGAACAGTTGACTTTAAAGGGTTGACTTTCATATCATCAGTAAGAGCTTCGGCTGATACCGATTCCGAGATGTACATTGGGTTGCTTTTGGAATTTTTGGAAAATGTCTCTAAGACAGTTAGATCATCAACGAATTTCCATCTATCCGGGAATTAAACACCAAGGTTGTTTATCATTGTAAGAAATAAAATTGGACCTAAGACGGTTCCTTGGGGCACACCATTATAAATTGGGAGGGTATCAGAATATACATTCAGGTATTTCACGACTTGCGTTGTGTTAGAGAGGAAAGATGCAATTATTCTAATTAAATGAGGGTCAACTTGAAAGTCATTATATAGCTTTTCTAATAGTATATTGTGGTTGATTAAATCAAAAGCTTTTTGCAAGTCAACAGCAATAACATTGAGCCAGGTATTGGGTTTTTCGAGTGTGTTGCATATTGTGTCCATAAGGTGAACAAGATAATGGGTAGTAGATGTAGAGCGTAGGTTTCCGAATTGTCTTTGGTCAACATTTGGGATTATTTTTACTTTCAACCACTCAGCTAAAAAACTTTCATATAACTTCGAAAAAACTGGAGTAAGAGTAATGGGACAGACACCATTAAAATCTTGATTATTACCTTTCTTTTTTACGGGAGTAATAAAACCTAATTTCCAACAATTTGGAAATTTACCAGTAAAGGTAATTTCATTAAAAAGTAAGGACAAAGGCTCTGAGAGATTGTCGGCAAAGGCTTTAATTAGTACAATCGGAATGTCTAATGGACATGTACTACACTTTTTAATGTTCTTAATTTTTGCCTCCACATCCGAGGGCGAAATAACGGGAAAATTGAGAGAACACAAATCATAAGGAGTGTCAAAAGAAAGGGGAGGGAGGTGCTGAACTATGGAAGAAAGAAACCTGTTCAAATCATTGGCTGTAACTGAAGGGTCTTCTTGGAAATGGAAGTCTATATTATTATGTGTTTTCCCACAAATTTTCTTTATTCTATTATACCATTGTTTTGGCTTTGTGGAAAATAAATCCTGGACTTTGCATTTGTAATATGAAGAAGTAGATTTACGTATTTCTTTTTTTATATGTTTACGCAGTGAGTTCACTTTGGGTATTTTACCACTCTTTAGTAGATTCAATTTAATTCTGACTAGTTTTTTCAGTTTGCAAGAAATCTATGGTTTGTCTTAAGAACATGTTTTTATACTTTCCACAAGGAAAATATTTATGTGATTCGTTTAAAACAGATGCTGAAAATCGGTGACTTAAAAATTAATGTAATTATTTAATCTGAAGAAATGGTGATTTATATTGGGACTCCAAAATCCAAATGTGTAAAGGCCATCATTGGAAATTGGGCGATAAGAGAACTCAGTAACAGAAGAAGTATGATTAAAGCTATTGAGAGGCTTTGTTAATAAACGAAAATGGTAACTTCCTCCTAACGGGGGCAAGGGGACAGGAGGGGTATAGAAAGCCTGCATATTGGTGCAAATCAAGGGTTGAATTTCCTTTTGTTGTTGGTATTTTTACTATTTGTTTTAAGTTTAGGAAACTATAAAGGTAATTCAACTTTAAATCATTAGCATCACCTACTAAGAAAATACTGGCGTTTGGGAATTTACATAGGACAAAGTCGGCACTACTATGCAGTTGTTGGTAGAATCGCTGTCTTTGTGCAGCGTTTTGATTTGGGGAATAATAGAAGCAGCAAAACACAATCAAATTAAAGGGGCGTGGTAAAACTTTGGGTCTTACACTTACCCAAACGATTTCATCGTAATCTGAAAGGTTGGGAGTATGAATTAATTCAGGAAAGAGATAATTATTTACAAATAATAGTATTTCACCTCCCTTTTTACCTAGGGGGTGATCATGGGGACGAAGTTTTATGAATTGGGAGTAGTTATTAATTTTCAATAAATCAGGGTTCTGTGCTTGGACTTCAGTTACGGCAATTGAAAATAACATTTTCACAATGAAAAATATACACAATGAAAAATAACACAATGAAAAAAAAAACATTTTCAAGTTCACTCATCAATGATAATAAACATGCATTTAGCTGGATATGTCATTTTTAGTCAAGACGTGTCCATATTTTGTTTATGATATGTTCATCTTGAAATCTCAGAAACTAGAGACTATTTTTTACTATGTGTGCAATTGACCAAAAGAAGCTTTGTAAACCTTTTCTAAATTTAGGAAATGTGTTTGCAGATCTTTGAAACCTCATAAATTGGGATTGAGCAAAGGTGTGAAGCTGAAAACAGTTTTCTTGTACTTCATTTATACAGAAGATTTATAAAGGTCACTGCCCTCTAGAGGGAGGATTGGAGGTAGGTCCTTCAATATATCTTCTAGTGAAATGTTAGTCTATAGACCTATCCCTGAAAGTTTCATTTTCCTGACCTAACCCCTTTCCAAGATAGCAAAATGTAGCTAAACTAGAATTTTACCCAAACTTGTGAAGCTTAAAACAGTTTTCTTGTACTTCATTTAAGCAGAATATCTATTTTGCAAGGTTTCATTTTCATAACACAAAGATTTTTTAAAGGTTATCAAAGGTCACTACCCTCTAGAGAGAGGAGTAGAGGTAGTTACTTCAAAATACCTTCCCATGACATACTTTGCTAAAACTCTACTTTAAGCTACTTTTGGCTATAGTTGAAAGAGGTTAGGTCAGGAAAATGAAATTTCCATCCCTGAAATTTTCAGGGATGGGTCTACATGAAGTGCAAAATATTTACCAAGGTACCTACCTCCACTCCTTCTGTCTCTAGAGGATCCTGACCTTTAATAATCTGTGTGTTTCAAAAGTGAAATCTTGCAAAATAGATCTTCTGCTTAAATGAAGTACAACAAAAATTTTTTCATCTTCACAGCTTTGCTCAGTCCCAATTTATAAGGTATTAAAGATATGCAAATACATTCCTTAATTTTGAAAAAAAAAAACATTGATAAGGCTTAAAACTCTACTCAAATAAGAGCAATTGCATTTTCAGAACTAATGCCAGAGAAAAAGAAACTGATCACTGAAAATTAAGATACAATGTTGTTTTATAAAAATTTCAATAGGTATGGACCTGTTGTGTAGGCCAATTTCAGGAGCCTCTAGAGGGAGAAGGGGTAAATTTTTCCCAGTCCATATTATTGATTTACAAATAAAGTGAACATATCACTTGATGTCTTTTTTTATGATTTTTACAAATATAATAATCACTTCTATTGCAAATTCGAATTTTACCCACCCCCACCCCCCTAATGTCAAATATATACCCTGAACTGTAACTGTACAAAGAAGTTATCAACACTAGTTAAGTTATTGAAAAGTGGTTAAAAACATATCACTAGTTTATAAATAAGTTATTGAAGAGTAATATATTCCAAAAATGTAACAATTCAAACCTCATTTATTAGGCAACTCCAATATTAAATGTTTTCCTACTGTTTCAAGTTTGTCAAATGCCATCAACAAAAATAGTGATGAATTTTGCTATTCAAAATTTTGCCATAAACAATTCAGGGTATATATTTGCATGAGGGTGGGGATGGGTGAATTTGAATTTTCAATAGAAGCAATTATTATATTTGTAAAGGGCATAAAAAAAGGCATCAAGTGGAATGTTCACTTTATTTGTAAGTCAATAATATGAACTGCAAAAATTTACTGCAGAAGGAGTGGGGGTAGATACTTCAAAATACCTTCTTGGGACATACTTTAGCCTGTAAACCCATCCCTGAAAGTTTTGGTTTCCTAACCTAACCCCTTTCCAAGATAGCCAAAAGTAGCAAAAGTGGAATTTTACCCATACTTCAGTCTGTAGACACATCCCTGGAGGTTTCATTTTTTTAACCTAACCCCTCTCCATGATAGCAAAAATTAGCTAAACTAGAATTTTAAATTCTAGTTTAAATGTATTTGGCTATCTTGGAAAGGGGTTAAGGTTAGGAAAATGAAACTTTCAGTAATGAATTAGGAGCCAAAAACATACTCTGGGAAGATATTGTCAAGCTTCCATGTTAACACTCTTCTGATTTCTAAGTGTTAGAAATTTGCCTACTCGACAGGTAAATTCCAGGATACCACCAGATGGCTAATTTGACAGTGTATGTTTATATATACAATTCTCTGAATTAGCCAACCAACCAACCAGTATTTTAAGCCTAGGAATCCAGCTGGACATAAGGAAACATATTAAGAAAATAATTCTTACTCCATAATATGGAGAATAATCCTAGTTAACACATTTTGCAGGGGGAGAGCCTTTATCTTCACTTCTTTACTTGTTTTTCTAAGAAATTTATGAATTTCTTAGAACCTAAATATTCACAGAATATATACCCTATCCCCTTAATGTGGAAATATATAGGCTACCTAGAATTGCATCCTCAATCCAAATATAACATCTGTTTGCATCACAAATGAACTTTACTCCCATATTAGCCATGTGGTGGATGTCCATAAATTCCTATTGTAATTTTGACAAAACATCATTTTACATTAATTTTCAGTTATTAGTTCCTTTTTCCCTGGTTTTAGTTCTGAACATACAATTCCAATTATTTGAGTAGAATTATAAGCAATATCAATAGGTTTTTCTAAATTTAGGAAATATGTTTGAAGATCTTTGAAACCTCACAAATTAGGATTGAGCAAAGCTGGGTAAAGGGGCCCCAAAGGTATTTTAAATGAATAATGAAAGAGCATAAAAAAAGCATCAAATGATGTTTTCACTTTCATCCCAGCTAAATCATATGGCCCACTGCAAAGTTACCATGAAATTCACCCATCCCTACCCCCTAATGTGCAAATATATACCATGAATTTGAATACACCCTGAATTGTCAGCAGCAAAGTTTTGAATTGCAAAATTCAGTGCTATTTTTGCCAATGGCACTTGAAAAACTTGAGGCATTAGGAAAACAGTTTATATTTGAGTTGCCCAATAAACAAGGTTTGAATAGTTATAAACAAGTATTTTTGGAATATATTACTCTTGAATAACTTATTTATAAACTAGTGATATGTTTTTAACAACTTTTCAATAACTTAATTATCCTAGTGTTGATAAATTCTTTGTGTGGCTACAAAAATAAAATACCTTTGGGACCCCTTTAAGGGCTCAAGATGCAATTTGCAACAGAAGTGGGTCAATAAAAAAAAAAAAAAAAAAAAAAAACAAAAAACCAAAATGGCACCGAAAAAGAGACAACTTGAGAACCCCATAAAAGGACAAGAAAAGTGCCCAGGATGTGCAAAAGGCCTGGTCAAGAACTTGCAAGCCGTCAACTGCAACAAATGTCCTAACTGGTTTTGTATTGAGTGCCTAGGATTAAGTGATGAACAGTACGTCCTGCTAGAGAAAATGAATCGTACAATGACCTGTGAATGGAGCTGCCCCCGGTGCATCTTGAACAAGCCTGTGCGCGACGCCGACACCCTAACCAAAACCATCGAATCTTTCAAATCAGAGGTGCGAGAGGACATTGCTAGCATAACGACCACAGTCAACAAGGGTCTCAGAGAGATTCACGATGAACTTGCCACAAAATGCAATGTTCTCGAGGTAAAAGCAATTGTTGAATCGGCAATTACCGCTCAAGTGACGGGGCTTGCACTAGACGAACATATACGCAGTACAGTCAGAAGTGAGAAAGACAGGCAGAGACGCAAACTTAACGTCGTCGGATACGGGATTCCAATCCAAGCAAGAGACGAAGACTTCCTTGCCAAATACTTCCAGGACAACTACAAACTAGCGACCAGTCTTCAACGTGAAAAGACTACCAGCCTCGGCCCCCATGGCCGGACAACCTCTGCGACACCCACCAGTCCTATTCACGGTAGCCAGCTTCACTGACAAGAAGCTTATTCTGGATGCGTCCTACCAGCATAAAGACCTGATTCAATTCTATGGCGACAGCTCCAAAGAAAATCGCGACGCTAGAAAAGCCTTGTTGGAAGAGATGAAGAAAAGACAGGCAACCGGAGAAACAGACCTAGTGATAAGAAAGGGCAAAATTACAAAATACGGTCACAAAAAACTCGAGCAATTTCGATGGAGAGCTGCTTGAGCATGCAACAATAACCACTACCTCCAACTGTCTTGTCCCCCTTGTAAATAGTTCATGTGTTAGTGATATTAACGATGTAAATGCAAGTTTGTGTAAATGTATGAACAATGAATTAACAGTTACGTCCCCATGCCCTTCTGCCTCGTCCCTCATTAGCAGCTCTGTGTACCTAACCTGCAATTCACCCACTTCAACCGAAAGCGAGAATATTAGTGAGCAGAATAAAAACTCGCCCAGACACA
This sequence comes from Artemia sp. Qi Xiang Cuo, assembly GCF_049724085.1. Taxonomy (NCBI): domain Eukaryota; kingdom Metazoa; phylum Arthropoda; class Branchiopoda; order Anostraca; family Artemiidae; genus Artemia; species Artemia sp. Qi Xiang Cuo. Next base: position 19,196,623 of record NC_142802.1, on the reverse strand, counting down.
CCCGAAAACTTGTGAACATTATGATGGCAAATGTTGATGTTATTACCAACAAGATACCAGGACTGGCAACAGTGCTCCAACTAAGTCAGATAGACATTGCAACTCTGACAGAAATTTTCCCCAATAACTCAAGATTTCAACTGACAGAAGACTCAATCTGCCCCTCTGGATACAACATCTTCAGCAATCTGTCTGATCCAAACCGCAGAAGAGGAGTGGCTGTTCTAGCTTCCAAGGAATTCCAGGTAAATGAAATTTCTGTCCTAAATTCTTACTTACCCTGGGTTGAAGCTAAATGGGCCTCCCTGTCCCTACCTAACGAAATGTTTGTCCTAAGCTCAATTTACAGGAGCCCCAGCAGCCCTTGCCAGCTGTCCTCTGAAAGAGCAATTGCTGAAATGACGCAATTCATACTATGCAATTACCCAAAGGCAACCCTGCTCATGACAGGGGACTTCAACCTCCCAAACGTGTCTTGGGTAGATGGCCAAGGTATGACCAAGTCAAGCCTTGAACAAAACCCATTAGTACAAGCCCTCTCCAACAACTTTCTGTACCAAACAGTAACTATGCCCACAAGAATGTGCCCAGGACAAAATCCCTCCATACTGGACCTAGTCATAACGAATGACCCAGAAAAGGTGATCAACACACACACTCTCAGTCCAGTTGGCTCAAGTGACCACATGCCAGTTCTCTCATCTATTCAACTCAACTCCAAACCATCAAAATATACCAAGCAATCCTTTACAAATTACAAGATAATGGTGGAGGAGCTCTTAGATGCTAACCTGAAAACACTTATATCAGAAGATGTTAAAGCCTCATGGCTAACTCTAAAAGACCTTACTAGAGAGCCAAGCCAAACACACCAGCATAACACGGAAAAAGAAACCCAAAACTCTACCTTTCCTCACCCCAAAAATCAAGAAACTACGCAACAGGAAGAAAAAACTTTGGGAGAAGTACATGAAACAAAAGACTACAGCTTTGTACAAGCAGTACAAAACTGCAAGGAACCTCCTCAGAAAAGAAACTAGAAAACTGACCTCAAACTACGAAGAACAACTGGCCAAAAACGTTAAGGAAAACCCAAAGTTATTCTGGAAATACATCTCCCATAAGAAGCCAGGCAGACACTCCATAGCAGACCTGGTAAACAACAACTCTTTATCCTCTTGCCCCTCTGAAAAAGCAAACCTGCTTAATCAGCAGTTTGCCTCAGTGTTCTCCATGGATGACCCCCAATCAACCCCCCCCACCAGCAGAACAGGCTCACACTCCCTTCCCGATGGTACACTCACCAGTCACAATCGATGAAGTAACCAAACAGCTTAAGGACCTCGATCCCAACAAATTGACGGGACCTGATGATCTCAGCCCATGACTGATGAAGGAATTAAGCACTGCAATATCAGCCCCACAGGTAAAACTATTCAATCTGTCGCTGACACAAGGAAAGCTTCCAGGGGACTGGAAGAAGGGAATAGTCATCCCAATTCACAAGAAGGGTAGCAAAACTTCTGCAGCAAACTACAGACCTATCAGCCTTACATGTGTGGCATGCAAGGTCATGGAGAGAATCATAAACAAGCGTATTATTAACCATCTTGAGGCCAACTCACTTATCAGCAGTAGTCAGCATGGTTTTTGCTCAAAGAGATCGGTGGACACAAACCTTCTTGAGTCATATAGTCTTGTAACTGACCTACTAGAGAGAGGATTACCTGTGGATATAATATTGTTGGACCTAGCTAAAGCATTTGACAAGGTTTGTCACCGATACCTCATTCACAGGCTACTTACTCTATCTCTTAGTCCACAAGTGGTCAGTTGGACTGAGGACTTTCTGAGGGACAGAACACAGCAAGTGAAAGTGACAACCGGACCAAACAGCCATGTCCTTTCTGACAAAATCAAAGTCACTAGTGGGGTTCCCCAGGGCAGCGTCCTGGGCCCCACCCTGTTCAACATCTACATAAATGAGCTACCCCTCATCACCAACAACAAAACCACCCTATATGGGGATGATTTGAAACTCATAGGTCCTGCCAACTCCTCTTCTTCCATCCAATCCCTCCAAACTGATCTCAACCACATGTGCTCTTGGGTCAAAAGATGGCTGCTGGAATTCAATGCAGAAAAATGCAAGGTCATACACTTCAGACACAAAAACCCCAAACATCAGTACCTCATGACCCAAAATTCTGGAAGTCACCACACAATTGAGCCTGTCCAGGAGGAGAGAGACCTTGGCGTCATCGTTGACTCCCAGTTGAAATTCAGCTCCCACTCACAGAACATCTCAGCCAATGTTAGTAGAGCCCTAGGCGTCATCAAACACAGCATCACCAGCAGGAGTAAACACATAATCACCAAACTCTACAAAGGATTAGTAAGACCAAGACTGGAGGTGGGGACAATACTGGCCACCCCTCAATTCAAAAAGGACAAGGCAGTTCTTGAGCAAATCCAACAAAGGGCCACTAAGATGATTGCCTGCATGGAAAACAAGACATACAGTGAATGGCTGAAGGAACTCAACCTCCCCTCCTTAGTATACAGACAGAAACGCGGAGACATGATCTAGGCGCACAAACTCCTCTCAACCAATCGAGAAAATGAGATCCTGGAGATTGACACCTCCCACAAAACACGAGGACACCCTAGACGAATCCGCAATCATCACGCTACAACTGGAGCAAGATGCAATTTCTTTTCGAATCGGATTGTGAACCTCTGGAACAACCTGAAGGAGGACACTGTTGCTGCTGAATCAACAGATGCTTTCAAATACCATCTGGATGCTGAGTGGAAAGATAGACTGTGGAAGTTTGACTGGGAAGCACCAGAATCTTCCACCAAAGCTTAACCAACTACAACAGTCATCACAAGGAGTGATTCAACAGGATTGAAAGTCCTTATTTCATTCCAAGCTGTGATTTAACGTAATACACACCAAATCATATTATTGAGTTAGGACTTAAGTGAATACACCATTTGATGCCTTTTTTTATGCTGATTATGAATATAATAAGCATTTCTATCGGAAATTAATTTCAGCCCCCCCCCCCCCCTATATATGCCAATTCAGGGTTAGGTTAGGTATAGCCTATATAGGGGGTGGCTGAAATTCATTTCTGATAGAAATGCTTATTAGGCTATATTCGTAATCAGCATAAAAAGGCATCAAATGGTGTATTCACTTTATTTGAAACTCAATAATATGATTTGGTATATATTGACCCAGAAGTCATTATTGAATTATGAAAGGACATAAGAAAAGGCATCACATGATGTTTTCACTTTCATCCTAGCTAAATTAGGCTAGGTTATGGTGCCACCTGCAAATTTATCTAAAATTCTAAACAAAATAATAAGTACAAGAAAATTCTAGTAAGTGTCTAGTGATAATAAAGGAAAACTAGCACTTACAAGTCTGCTTCTGTGTCTGAGCAAAATTTGAAGCATTTAGCATTACTTTCAGTCATTTGCCCAGCACGTTACTATAATTTCAAATATTTTGCCATAGCTAGATGTATCTGTTGCCGAAATTATTGTTCCCTCCCTACCAGGAACCCCGATTTTTGGGTCCATGAATGTGTCCCCTGACCATCCAGAATATGTCACTTTTAGTCAAATTGTGTCCAAATTTTGTTTATGATATTTTCATCTTAAATCTCAGAAACTAGATGTTATTTTTTACTATCTGTGCTATTGACCAAAAGAAGCTTCATAAACATCTTTCAAAGCCACCAGTTAACATCAAATATAACAAACCGAAAAAATCATTTAAAGCATCCACACAGAAAGACTTGGTGTAAAAGCACAAAACTCATAAATATTAGTTGACAGTACAAAGACTACTTAGGAGCTTAAGGCTCATCTTTATTGAAAGTATAGTTGATTTTTAAAATTTACAAATATTGTAGGTTAAAATTAGATATTGAATGGAGTGTTTTCTGTTTTGTTTTTTATTATTATTATCTTTTAATGATTTAGTGTTGGTTCCTGATGTTCCTGACAAAGTGTGATTTTTTGTTGATGTGGAGATTGGTTTTCTTTGTGTGAGCAGTCATGCGAGCAGTATTTCTTATTGATTTGTGTCTAGGCCTAGTTCAGTAGCCTGTGAATGATTCGTATGTAGTATTAATTTTTTCCCCAGTTAACAGGCCTCTGGGCCTTTTGGAGTTATTTTTGTGGATTGTAAAGTTTTTTATATTTATTGAATAAAAAACTTGAGCTTCCAAAGAAAATTCCTCTTAACAAGTATAGGCAGTATGAGGGTTAGTATTTTCACTTTTTTTTTAGATTTTTACCGATCTGAATAGTGAGGGAAGAAGGAGTGGGGGTAGATACTTCAAAATACCTTCCTGGGACATGCTTTAGCCTGTAGACCCATCCCTGAAAGTTTCAGTTTCCTAACCTAATCCCTTTCTAAGATAGCCAAAAGTAGTTAAAGCAGAATTTTACCCATACTTCATTCTGTAGACCCATCCCTGAAAGTTTTATTTTTTTTAACCTAACCCCTCTCCTAGATAGCAAGAATTAGCTATACTAGAATTTAAAATTCTAGTTTAACTATAATTGGCTATCTTGGAAAGGAGTTAGTGTTAGGAAAATGAAACTTTCAGTAATGAATCAGAGGCCAAAAACATACTCTGGGAAGGTATTGGCAAGCTTCCATGTTAACCTAGTCCTCAGATTTCTAAGTCTTAGAAATTTGCCTACTTGACAGGTAAATTCCTATTGCAATTTTGACAAAACATCATTTTACATTAATTTTCAGTTATTAATTCCTTTTTCCCTGGTTTTAGTTCTGAACATGCAATTCCTTTTATTTGAGTATAATTATAAGCAGCATCGATGGGGTTTTCTAAATTTAGGAAATGTATTTGAAAATCTTTGAAACCTCACAAATTGGGACTGAGCAAAGCTGTATTTTATATGAATTATGAAAGAGCATAAAAAAGCCTCAAATGATGCTTTCACTTTCATCCTAGCTAAATTATATGACCCACTGTATAGTTACCATGTATTTTCGACATAACACCTTTAAATCAGGTTTTGTTTTCTTAGACCACACTGCCGTTCTAAGACAAACAAATAAACTCTTAAATGGGGATGAATCCATTTATTTAGACAGTGAAAAAACAGGTAAAAAAGTCCAGATGTTTCGGTCACAAATGCAGCGACCGTCTTCAGTAGAAATACTAAAATAATAAAATTGAAACTAGCATATTTATATATAACAAAATAAATAGCTTTTCGGGTCATTCACAAAATAATGCACTTCCGGATTATTCACTAGATTATTTTCAGAGAGGGTTCATAGACAAAGTTCATTCAAAGTTCTTGATGCAAATTTTCTTCTTTAATCTTGCCCAAATGATAAACAAATATGTGGTGAAATGAGAACAACCCGGTAAACATCTATAAACTCAACATTTGGTTTGCAATTAGAAGACACGGAAGGTTTTGCCACTTTCATTGGAAATGAAAATATAATAAAAATAAAAAATCATTTAAAGCATCCACACAGAAAGACTTGGTGTAAAAGCACAAAACACATAAATATTAATTAATTGTAAAAAGACTACTTGGGAGCTTAAGGCTCATATTTTTTGGAAGAATAGTTGATTTTAAAAATTTATAAATATTGTAGGTTAAAATTGAATATTTAATGGAGTGTTTTTTGTTTTGTTTTTATTACTATTATCTTTTAGTGATTTAGTGTTGGTTCTGGATGTCGCTGACAAAGTGTAGTTTTTGTTGATGTTTGGTGATGTGGAGATTGGCTATCTTCGTGTGAGCAGTCTTGCGAGCAGTATTCTTATTTATTGGTCAAACTCAAACCAAGTCAAACTTAAAACGAGCAGAAATTAACATAAGTTGGGCTCAAAACCCTTACGCCTTCCCAAGGCAAGACCATAATTTGCACTTTACTGAAAAAATACAAATGAATGTGCATTGTCAGTTTAATATACTTATACTGATATTCAGTAATCAAAATGTTAATATTATTTGATTCATTATTAAAGTTATAAAAGTAAAAATATTTATATTTTTTTCAGTAAAGTGCAAATTATGTTTTGGCCTTTGGAAGGCATAGGGTTTTGAGGCCAACTTATGTTAATTTCTGCTCGTTTTGAGCTTGACTCAGTTATTTATTCTAATTTCTGTTCGTTTTGGGTTTCATTTATTTATCGATGCTGATATGTGGTAGTTTCACGCTTGGTAGATTATATGATTTTATTTTTGCTCATTTTTTGGTTAATGGAGTTAGATAAGATAAGATTTATTGCTGAAAAATGGCTATCACAAGCCCAAAAGGGCCGAATTAGCACTTTAGCGTCAAATACAGCGAAAAAAGAACAACAAAAACAAACAATCAAACAACAACAGAAAATTATAAAAGGGTCAATGTCAAATACGAAAAAACGTTAAAAACAAAAACAAAGTAAAAAGTAAACTCATAAAATTAGAAGGCCAATGTCAAGTCAGCAAAAATGCCCCCCCCCCCCAAAAAAAAAAAAAAACTCGCAAAATTAACAAGGGGATAAAGTAGAATTAAAACAAAAACATAAGTTAGTTGGCGACTAACAAACATAAATATAAAACCACCAAAATTGCAAAAGGGGAATTAAAATTAATAACATTGAGGTAACGCGGGTGTAAGGGGGGGGGAGGCAGCGGAGATTCAGTGGTTTAAAAAGTCAACAATGGAAGGGATAAAGGTACTTATGTATATATAAGGGCAAACTCGTATTGGGGCGAAATAGGGAATTTTTGTTGACACAAAACGCGGAAGGCGGGGTCGAAGGGGTGAATATTGACCGGGGACAAGGGGAGTTGTTCGAGGGTTATGAAGAGCATTGTTAGCAAAACGCAAGGTAATTTTTGCTCTCCTTTCCTTAAGGGAGACAAGGTTAGCTCTCCTAAGAAGGAAAAATATAAGGTACTTTACCTTCATTGAAGATAAATTTAGGCATATTTTTTTTACTGCTTCTATTCTGTCCGACAATTCAATGGAAATGCCAGGATGCCAAACAGGACAGGCGCACTCAAGGGTTGGGCATACAAATGACAAGATAATCCTCAAACAGTGCGATTTAGGGAATTTAAATTTTTTAAGGAGTTTAAGGAGGGAAAATGCGGCATTTGCACGTTTTAAGAAGTCATTAATATGACAATCCCATTTTAAGTCGCTAGAGATGGTAACGCCCAGTAATTTCATAGTGGTAACGGACATTTTAGGGGGGATTGGACAGGAGAAAGAAGGAGGAGTTTTAAGGAAATTATTAGTAAGAACAGTTGGCTTTAAAGGGTTAACTTTCATATCATCAGTATGAGCTTCGGCTGATGTCGATTCCAAGATGTACATTGGGTTGCTTTTGGAATTTTTGGAACATATCAATAAGACAGTTAGATCATCAACGAATTTCCATCTATCCGGGAAATAAACACCAAGGTTGTTTATCATTGTAAGAAATAAAATTGGACCTAAGAGGGTTCCTTGGGGCACACCATTATAAATTGGGAGGGGATCAGAATATACATTAAGGTATTTCACGACTTGCGTTCTGTTAGAGAGGAAAGACGCAGTTATTCTAATTAAATAAGGGTCAACTTGAAAGTCATTAGATAGCTTTTCTAATAGTATATTGTGGTTGATTAAATCAAAAAGTTTGTGCAAGTCAACAGCGATAACATTAAGCCAAGTATTGGGTTTTTCGAGTGCGTTGCATATTGTGTCCATAAGGTGAATAAGATAGTGGATCGTAGACGTAAAGCTTAAGTTCTCAAATTGTCATTGGTCAACATTTGGAATTATTTTTACTTTCAACCACTCAGCTAAAGAGCTTTCATATAACTTCGTAAAAACTGTAGTAAGAGTAATGGGACGGACACCATTAAAATCTTGATTATTACATTTCTTTTTTACGGGAGTAATAAAACATAATTTCCAACAATTTGGAAATTTAACAGTAGAGGTAATTTCATTAAAAAGTAAGGACAAAGGCTCTGAGAGATTGTCAGCAAAGGCTTTAATTAGTACAATCGGAATGTCTAATGGACATGTACTACACTTTTTAATGTACCTTAATTTTTGCCTCCACATCCGAGGGCGAAATAACGGGAAAATTGAGAGAGCACAAATCATAAGGAGTGTCAAAAGAAAGGGGAGGGAGGTTCTGAACTATAGAAGTAAGAAGCCTGTTCAGATCATTGGCTGTAACTGAAGGGTCTTCTTGGAAATGGAAGTCTATATTATTATGTGCTTTCCCACAAATTTTCTTTCTTCTATTATACCACTATTTTGGCTTTGTAGAAAATAAATCCTGGACTTTGCATTTGTAATATGAAGAAGCAGAATTACGTATTTCTTTTTTTATGTGTTTACGGAGTGAGTTCGCTTCGGATGTTTTACCACTCTTTAGTAGATTCAATTTAATTCTAATTAGTTTTTTCAATTGGCTAGTAATGTATGGTTTGTCATTAGAACATGTTTTTACTTTTTTCACAGGGAAGGAATTTATGTATTTTGTTTTAATCAGATTTTGGGATTCGGAGACTTTAAAATTAATGTCATTTGTTCCTTTGAGGGCCAGCCAGTTTTCATTGGTAATCCAAGATCCAAATGTGTAAAGGCCATCATTGGAAATTGGGCAATAAGAGAACTCAGTAACAGAAGAAGTATGATTAAAGCTATAGAGAGGCTTCGTTAATAAACAAAAATGGTAACTTCCTCCTAACGGGGGCAAGGGGACAGGAGGGGTGTAGAAAGCCTGCATATTGGTGCAAATCAAATCAAGGGTTGAATTTCCTTTTGTTGTTGGTATTTTTACTATTTGTTTTAAGTTTAGGGAACTACAAAGGGAATTTAACTTTAGATCATTAGCATCACCTACTGAGAAAATACCGGCGTTCGGGAATTTGCATAGGACAAAGTCGGCACTACTATGCAGTTGTTGGTAGAATCGCTGTCTTTGTGCAGCGTTTTGATTTGGGGAATAATAGAAGCAGCAAAACACAATCAAATTAAAGGGGCGTGGTAAAACTTTGGGTCTTACACTTACCCAAATGATTTCATCGTAATCTGAAAGGTTGGGAGCATGAATTAATTTAGGAAAAAGATAATGATTTACAAATAATAGTATTCCACCTCCTTTTTTACCTAGGGAGTGATCATGGGGACGATGTTTTATGAATTGGGAGTAGTTATTAATTTTCAATAAATCAGGGTTCTGTGCTTGGACCTCAGTTACGGCAATTACATCAATTTTGTGTACTTGACAGAGGGCCTCTAGCTCGATCAATTTGTTAAAATTCAGGCTTTGGTGTTCGTAACAAGCAACTTTGGGAAAGTAAAATGGTTACTAAAGAGGGCAGTTTTTTGTTTGTTGATTTTGGGAGGCAGTGGGGGGTGGGAGGACCGTGGATCTGGGAGAGGAGAGGCATCTTTTTCGGGATGAAGGCTGGGATTCGTTTGAGAAGCAGGATTAAAAGGCAGGGCTGGACCCGGCTTGAGAGAAAAGGATGACAGCGGACAAATTATGGGGATATAATTAAGTAGGGATTTGGGGGGACATAAGTTAGAACTAAAACACTGGTTTACACTAGAGTCACGTAATTCGATGCTTCCATAACCCGAATGGATGGAAGTAGGGTCTTCTTTGTGGTGATAGAATATGGTGGGGGTTTTAAATTCCCCGGAATAAGCTGGTGGCGGTGCTTCAATGGACACTGGTGTGTTACATGACAGGCTCGGTGACTCCCGTTTTTTGACAGAGTTTTCTTGGCACTGTTGGAGGGGGGAGAATTTGTTTTCGTTGAGCTGACCTGCTTGTAGCATCTCACTGACCTTTGATGTAATGGTTGGAAGGTTTAATGTAAATCGTTTTTTGACAGGTCCAAACTGGTGAGAGAAGGAATTAGAGGGAGTGCTGACTGTAGGTTTAAATTTTTTTTCGGAACTGATTAAGGGCTTTTTTAAATATTTGTACCCATATTTCAAGTAGATTTAACAGCAATCACCAAAGCAAAGCCCACTTCTAAAGCTGTCACAAACCCTGGTATGCAAGAGTTTGCACCCAGGGACACTAGATTCATTCTTCCAATAATAATTCTTGCACAAATTAAGGTATTTACACGACTCTTCCTTCTTGCAAATCCCTCTCCAGGCATATTTGCATATACCTTTATTAGCATTAACTTGTTTCTTGGATAGTTCATCACTAGTATTGAAATCAGACCTGGTTTCACATACACAAATAACTTCAATTGGAGAATGAACTTGACCTTTAACACTTGCGCCTGATAGGTGATTAAAACCAAGAAAGTTTAATCCCTGAAAAACACAAACTTTTTTTTATATCTTAGCTGAACCGAAAATCACTGGATTCATGTCTATAATTTTGTCGTTGACTTTGTCTTCTGTTAAATCTTTATTTTTGATGATGTTATCAGGAGCGACATTAGCATCAATAAGTCTTGTTTTAATATTGGTTTTAACAGAAATTGGAGATTTCTCCTTTTCCTGGATTGGAAAAGACTGGGGGTTACCAACTCTAAGACTTTTTGAAGTGGTTAGGGTGGATATTTCTATAATAACATTTTCAAGTTCACTCATCAATGATAATAACCGCTGCATTGGAGGGAGGAGGTTTCTTGTCTTAGGTGCAGTAGGGACATTGTTTAACAAGTTGGACTGGCAGGAAGCACAGGTCTTGAATACTGTAGCCTGGTCAGGGGTTTGGCAACTGAAATCAGTTGATTTTGCAACGAAATTGGTTTAGCAGGACACATCGGACATGGTTGAGGGGGGACTGTCCTGGGGCATGAAACTGGTTTGGCAAGGAATTGATTTGAGAGACGAAAAGGGTGATGACCTCACTTCCTTCAAAATGTTGACTAGGTCACTTCCCGATGGGTGACGTGGAGGCGTCCTAAGGGTAGACGGGGTCTGGGCGGAACAACGCAAAGAGTCATCAAAGGGTACTACCTTGTCATTAGTATCTTCTTTTGTAGTACAATCTAGGCAAAGCCGATGTTTTGACCATTTAGAATGTTCTAGACCGGAGAAATGCTCATGTAAGTAAAACTCACAGCTACTGCACTGAATAGAGTTAATAGCAACTCCTAATCTGCATTCCCGACAAAATTTCTTTGCCATTTTTTGAACCGGAATAGGTTTTGATATATTATCGCTGATTAAAGATGAGTTAGCTAGGGTCACTGAATTAATTCATGTTCAAAGTTCTTAATTAATTCTGTCCAAAGTGAGTGAATCCAAAAAGGTGTTTTACTGAGATAACCAGGATTTTAACTCCCGAAGAGGAAAATAACGGATATCACGTAAAAGGAAAAGAACCATTTGTAAATTTTGAAAATGCCTTTAGAAATCTACATTATTTCCCCATGGAACCAAAAGTGAGAGAGCTTATGTTTCAAGTCATACACATGATTTCGCCTTACCGAAATAGAGTGTCACGTTTCCTGAGAAATGAAGATAAAAATGCTCTTTTTGTTTTGGAGTAGTGGAAGATGGTTTAAACCACGAGTTCCTCAAGTTTAATGAAAATAAGGGAATTTTTCAGTTTGTTTTTGATTTAAGTGAAAAGTGCAAAATTAAAGTTCAAAGTGATGAAGAAAAGAAGAAGCTTTGACATAAATTTGACATAAATTTGGATTTGGAAGTGAAAAAGAAAAATTCTCTGTGTTATATTATTGGAAATATGTGTCATTATGTGTGGAGTAGAAGGAAAAGAAAGAAAGTGGTGTGTTTAGAGGGTTTTAGGAGTTTAATTGAGAAGAAAATGGAATTATTGAAGATAAGAAATGAGTGGAGAGAGTATTTTTTTTAATTTTTAATTATGAATTATTTGTAAATATGGCGGGTGGAAAAAGAGAGTGAGAAAGTAAGTAGTGGAGAGAGTTTGAGTTTTCTATTGGTAAGAAATAGTTTTTTGTGTGAGTGAGTGAGAAAACAGCGTTGCCAGTAAGGAAGTTTAAAGAAAATTATTGATAATTGTTTTTTTTAATTAGCAGCCAAAAAAAAAGGAAAATTGGAAAAAAATGAAGTTTAAAAATGGGGTTTGGTGGTCATTTCAGCTTATTTGTTTTTCGTAAATATTAGTGTGTTTATTTTTGTGTTTTATAAAAATAATCTGAATTGATAATGTAAAAGAGGGTTTTTTTGTTTTGTTTTTTATTTATTTCTTATTGGGATATTTTTATTTTATTTTTATTTTTGTAGTGGCTTCTTTGCAGAATTGGAATTTGAGAAATTTTTGTCTGTTTTGTAAATGGGCACCGCAAGCGGGGACTTCCTGTGGAGGGGGGACGTCCTCTCTGCGGGAGAGCATTTTATTTTATTGTTAATGAAAATTAAAAATTATTTTAGTAGAGGTAAAATAATGCGAAGACCACTCTTTGGCTGCTAATTTTAGTAAAATGTAGAGTGTAGGTGGCATTTAGATTTTTGTAATGTTTAAAGGTAATTTTTTTTAATGTTAGTGCCACTGAGAGGAGAGGAGGTGGGATTTAAAAAAAAAAAAAAAAAAAAAAAAAAAAAAAGACTCGTAGAAATTCATTGTGCGCAGCACAATCAAAAACAAAAATTTTCTCGCTCTCACGAATTTACATTTGAGAGGAGCCGAGAATTAGTTTCTGGCGCATGTGATAATGCCAGCCATCATGAAAAATTGGCTGCACTAGCCTCTTAATTTCCATCTGTGGAAACAACCCCAAATCTCAACAAAAAAGTAATTTGCCCGTTGGCATAATTTAAAATATTCCCAGGCCAAAAATACACAGGCCTCTGAAAACGATAGGAGTTCAGGAAAATGAAGTAAGAATCTGAGCGAACCTTGAATCGCTTTTTTCTGGGCCTTGTCCCCTAAAATAGTTGAATGAATAATGCTAGGCGATGAGGGATGAAGATAATATTTAAGACTGGAAAGACAAGACTTCAGTAAAGGGATCACAACTTGTCCGCCAGTTGTGCATTGAGGAAAAGGGCTATCTTTCACATCTTCCCGCAGGGGATCTTACCCACGGGATTCCTCCCCCTCATAAGGGAACAAACCCTCTTTTGAGTTGATCAGACCAATATCAGATTTCTTCACAAATTTCTTTGATCCAACCCAAAATTCAGTACCTTTCAGTCTTTCCGTAACCCCTTGTTGACAAGTCAATTCTCTGTCATGATTATCTATAGTTTCTCTTAATATGTCATGGGTCTTCTCCTCCCTCCTAAGTTTTTTCGTATCATTGTAATTTCGTAATTTTCCCAATGGATTTTGGACCTCTTTGTCCCCTCTATTTTTTATGTTATCAAGGCACAGCCCATCCAATATTTTTTCATTTTTCACCACTGCAGGCTGAATCTCAAAATTTTGTCTCTCTTATACACTTCTCTTTTCATTTATACTTTTCTTTTCTTTTGTAGTAGCATTAAATAAATCGTCATAAGATCTGAATTGGACTCTAGTGTCCACCATCTTTGACTGCCTTTCTTTATTGTAGTTCCGCTTAATATTTTTTTCTCTCTTTTAGTCTTCTTTATTCTTACCGCAGAAACAAATATTTCGTCATGAAATGGGAACTGAACTCCGACATTTAGTTTTCCATATTCGACTAAAATTTCTCAAACTTTTCGAGGGAAAGCGCGTACAATAAATTTCGTCTCCTTATTCTCTGGTGCAATCAGCGCTTCATTTTGGCCTGTACTTGTTAGCGTCTCATATTCATTAAAAGTGTTTTCAAGTTTTTCATTTCCTGGAAATTTTACCGAAAAATCATCCTCGCGCGTCGTATTTTCAATATTTTGTGGTCTTTTTACTTCCGCATCCCATTTTTGTGGATTATCATTATTTTGAATACGCGTATAAAGTATTTCGTTTTCCGACAGGACGGCAGAGCCTCTCAATTTGTTTTATGGGCCGGTCCACCTCCCCCCGTAGTCAACGGAGTTGTATATTTTTCTGTCGTAGTGTAATTTTCTTTTTCTCGTGATTCATTCTTATACAAATTAGTATGGCTACCTGACAGCCTAGAAGTTAGTTGGGATAAAATTTCACTTTCTGGGATTCTCCAGCGGGCTTCTATTAGGCCTATCATGGTTCTTTTAATCTCTTGGTGATATCTTTCTTCTTTCTCTCTAGCTATTTTATCATTCTCCTTTTTTCGTTCTCTGGCTATTCTCTCTTCCCTCATGAAATTTAATATTTGTTGTGTCATATCTATTTGAGTACTCTTTCGCGAGCCCCTTCTGGATCTCGATTCGACACTGCTCCTTCTAATCGTACTACTTTTATCCCTTCTGTCATTACATCTTCCTAATTCATTTTCTGAGTTCATTCGTTCTTTATCTGTATTATCTCTAACCCGCAACTCTCCTTCATTTGGCACAGCCTCTGAGGGGTTAGTTCGTCTTGTTTTTTCAAATATTCTTTCTGCCTTGTTTATTTCGTACCCCCCTCATTTTACCACGTATACTCCTTTCCGATCATAATATCTCTTAATTAATTGGTCAATCGTGGTAAGCTCAAAAACTGCCACGCGAAAATTATGGTACGCAATTAATATTGTCAATTATCAGCTCCGTGTAATAATATTCAACAAATTTTCTAATAACCGGAATATCTAGACTTCATTAGTGATTAACGACTTCTTTCACAGCAAGCAGTTTTACGCAAATGAAATATATCTCCGAAAAACGAATTAACAGGGGTTGGACGAGAAAGCAAACTTATAAACCGCGCGAATATTCCACTAGTGAATTAGCTGGACTAAACTCAAACAGGGGAACTACCCTGTAAAAAAAAATCACGTATCCTCCCTGGATACTCATACGTCAAATATAATCTCCTCCTGGGCAGATTACTCAATAGGACAGGTGCCTCCCACCTTCCTTGTCCAGTGTGCGCAAAATTGACAAATTCTCTTAATTTGCCGTCCTCAATACTCTTATAACCTTCGTCGCTGAAGATTATATCTATGTCCGCAATTCA
Organism: Artemia sp. Qi Xiang Cuo; assembly: GCF_049724085.1. NCBI lineage: Eukaryota > Metazoa > Arthropoda > Branchiopoda > Anostraca > Artemiidae > Artemia > Artemia sp. Qi Xiang Cuo. The sequence goes on along the minus strand of NC_142802.1, from coordinate 19,181,606 downwards.
CTCAAATAATAACCTAACTTTCAACGTTTTCTTATCTGTCCTTAAACCCCGTAATACTTTTCAATACGGAGATTCCCCAACCCGGAAACTCAACTCATTAATTTCATGTTATTCTTTTTTATATTTGTCTAACGAGGCACACAGCCCATTATAGACCTTCATAATTCTATTAATTGATTGCAAATTTTTGTCTTTTTATATGTAATCACAATAGGCTACTCTCTAGGCCAAATTAACCAGTCTCTTGAAAACGCAAAATTCTTTTACTATCACTGCTGTTGAAGCTCCTTTTCTTGCTGCCATCACAAATTGGAGATGTAAGGTACGGACGGGGGTCACCCCGTATTGGTGCAAAAATGGCGCAAAATGTTGCTCTGCCACTTACTCGAGGGGGAGAAACCCTTGTCGGCCAAATTTTAGTGGGATTCCCGCGCTTACCCCAACGGTTCCGTATCTATCGGGTATGTCAGTGCCCGATTTACAATATACCCTGCCTTAGGGCTCGATAACGTGATCGAATGGTCTCAGGGGCCACTTTAAGGCCAAGGGTTACAGGTAATATTTCTAGCTATCTCCTTGGGCTGTACCTAGGCTAAAAAGTCAAATATTATATAGTATAAAAAATCTTACTGTATTCAGTCAGGCTACAGAAGGAACTATAAACCACATTTCCAATTTTCCCCCAGTCCGCTCACCGCGTGCCTGCGGTGTGTGGTGGGGGATTTTTCCAGCCAATCCAAGGGCTTACTTAATACTCGTAAATCTTCCCAACTGCGCAATTGATGCCTCGTGGCTTGTTTCACAACCTACGCAATTAAAGAAGGAAAGAAAATGGCGCCCAAAGTTAAAGGAAAATTAATAATTATTACTTGGGGGAAAGAGAATAATTAAGGGACCAAAAGAAAAGAATCTGGGAAGGGCAATTATCTGAAACAAATTAGGACCAATGGTCCTAACACTGACCGATCCCTCAAAGGATGTTGATGAAGAATTTATTCATTCTAATACATAGATTTTGTCAATGTTATCTGACGTATCCGAGCAATGAAATCGATAAAGAATGCCAATAAAGAATTTGTTTATTGGCATTCATAAATCGATAAAGAATGCCAATAAAGAATAAAGAATTCTTTATTCAATAAAGAATAAAGAATCAGTGCTACCAAAATTATCTGTCAAAAGATATTGATAAGGAATTTATTCACTCAAATGTATATATTTTCTTAATTTTATCAGACATATCTGATAAAGGACGAGGAATCAAAACTTATTCACTCTGATGCTAAGATTTCGTGACTATTATTTGATGTACCCAAAGAAGGAAATAGGTAAAGAGTTTTCACCGTCTGGTAGCTAGATTTCGTAATCGTTATCTAATTCACCTAACAAACTAAGTTGATAAAGAATTTTTTCACTCTGATGCTTAGATTGTGTGAATGTTAACTGATGTATCAGACAAATGAAGTTGATAAGGAATTTATTCACTCTAAAAGATAGATTTTGACAATGTTATCCAACATATCCGATAAAGCATTTTGATACAGATGTTATTAATCTTAGACTGAGATTTAGTCAATTTTATCCGATGTATCTGACAAAGATTATGATAGAAAAAATTTATTCACTCTGATACTTAGATTTTGTCAATGTTATCCCACGTATCTGAAAATAGATGTTGATACAGAATTTAATCACTCTGATACTTAGGTTTTAGTGATCTTGACCGAAATATCCGGCAAAGGATGTTGATAAAGAATCTGTTCGCTCTGATACTTAGATTTCGTAAATTTTATCCAGACCTATCCGGCAAAAGGTGTTGATAAAGAATTTATTCAATCTGACACTTAGATTGTGTCTATGTTAACCTATCTGCCCAAAACATGATGTATGCAAATTCCTTTTCTTACATCCCCAATGTTTTAATAGGCATTCTAAACGTTTGATATGCAGGCATTCTCTAAAAATAATGAAAATATAACAATGTAATGCATAATATATTTTTAATGAAAAAATTTCGTGTAGGATATTAATACAAAAATATGTTATTATACATTATTAATATTAATGAACAACTTTGGACATTTTGAATCTGTTCCATAAAACAGTTCACCATGTTCTCTCTTGATTTTGTAGCTATTGTCTTCTCTTATTTCGTAATTAGTAGAATAATCCTAATTCCATTTTGAGTCATACACAATTTTTACTGGCGTGTCACCGACAGGTTCAATATGCATTTCATCTTGGCGATTATTAGGTTCATTGTCCATATGATCAATGGTAGTAACGTTTGCTGACACTTTGTTTTTCCTCGATTCATCTTTATATTCCCTAGTGATATTTTCTGCCAATGCCCTTTTATTTTTCCGGCAATTTCAATGTATATTACAACATTATTTTTACACAGGTAACACTTCCTGCATGTGGACAAGATATGGTTTATGATACTCATAAAAGAGTTTGCCTGTCTTCTTTTGATCTTCCATTGAAGGTTATTAACCGAAAGCTGATGATAGGATGTATCAGTAGGTAAACTGTTACCAGCAGCAGTAGCAAGGAGTTGTCCTCTATCATCGACGATTATTTTTATGTTGGCATTCTCTTATAGTGCAAACATCTCCGGAAATCTCAATCTCGCATATCCACCATCATAAGAGTTGAATTGTTATGTAACTCCAAAGAAATTTAATTCCTTAGTGTCATGACAATGCACGCATACATTCCCAATAAGATCTCCACTTGGACTTGTTTCATAGTTCAAATACTTCTCCATGTCAGCATTCAATGCTACAATAACACTATCATGTGAACACACTTTCTTAAAATGCTTCATCTTCACTTTTTTAAAGATATGTATTATGTATTTATCATTCCACGGCGTAAAAAATACTGATTTAATAAATGTAATAACCTAGGTAGTATCGATAACATGCCGTAGAGTGCCATTGGGACAGCTGCATCGTGTCTATGAGCAAGCATGGAGTACGATTGGTAGAGCCGAAAGCATATTACATGCCTTTTTAAGATACGTAAAAAAAAGTTGAATAATTTCGAAGTCCAAAAAAAAATTCTGTCCAAAAAAAAGGGCTACTACAAACATTACTTTTCTAATAGTAAAAGTCACGATTAAAATATTATCATTCTTATTTTGAATTTGGAAAATATTAAATGTGAATTTCTTATGTTTTAAGTATGTTTTATCTCATTCGAAGACATGTAAAAAAAAGTTGAAAAAAAAATTATCATGTTCAAAAATAATAAAAAAAGTTAAAAAAAACTTCAAAAAAGCATAAAAAAGGGGGAATGGGGTCCCCAAAAAAGGTGGAGGGAGGGGGCCCTTGGAGGTTGGTGAGACGGGACCCTTGGATGTTGAGATCCTTGACGGTTAGGGTCATTGGTGCTTACGGTCATTGATGGTTCATACTCATAATCTTCTCACCAGTTGATTTCTAAGGATTTCTATAAAAAAAGTGCTACTACAAATATTATTTTTCTAATAGTAAAAGTCATGACTAAAATATCTATATCATTCTCATTTTGAATTTGGAAAATAATAAATTTGAATTTCTTATGTTTTAAGTATGTTTTATCTCATTCGAAGAGATGTAAAAAAAACAAGTTGAAAAAAATATCATGTTAAAAAAAAGCTAAAAAAACTTTAAAAAAATGGTAAAAAATGGGGTGATTGGGGCCCCCAAAAAGTTGGAAAGAGAAGGTCCCTTGGAGGTTGAGGATAGGGCGGGCACCTTTGGAGGTTGAGGTCCTTGATGGTTAGGGTCATTGATGGTTGCGATCCTTGATGCTTCAAACCTATAATCATCTCACTACTTGATTTCTAAGGATTTCTAAAGATTATTTTGAATTTCTTAATTAGCATGCTTTTATTGGCATATACATCGCTATTAGTATAAACTTTTTAGTATACCACAATGTTAAGAGCATATTTTATATTGACAACACTGTTCAAATGGTACTTGTGTATTATACAGAACACATCCAAGAAGTAAAGTTAGGTCAAGTCAGAAGGTCATCATGTTATCGTTAATCGTTTCCGTTGATTGATGCCGACGATGTTATTCCAAATTTATAATAAATTGCCTATGAGTTAGCAACCCCTTCGAGCTTACCTTAACTGGTATGCAGTTTAACCCTTTTTTTACCACCTTCGTACAATCCAATTAAAAATGTTATCGAGCTCTGTTTTACCCATATTATTCAATCAGCAGTTAAGATCATTCAGAACAGAGTTATGCAAATGCTATACCCTTTTTCGCAAATCGAGTTAGTTAACTCAAATGATATAACTTTCAAGTTGAAAAAAGTATGACTATACCATACCCTTCATTGTTTTCTAATTACCCATGATGCATTCTTAACCAAAGGAATACCTTTTTCGCGAATTGAGATAGCTTTTACGCAAAATGATATAACTTTCAAGTTGAAACAATTATGACTGTATCATACCATTCACCGTTCTGTAATTACCCATGATACATTCTTAACCAAACCCGATGAGATGCCTTTAAGCTAGAGGTTATCAATACCTAACCAGTTAAGATCATTCATTGCAGAGTTATGCAAATGCTCTACCTTTTTTCGCAAATTGAGTTAGCTTTTACGCAAAATGATACAACTTTCAAGTTGAAACAATTATGACTCTATCATAACATCGTTCTGTGATTACCCATGATGCATTCTTAACTAAACTATTGAAAAAACATGATTATGTGACCTCCGGCCCAAAACTAGTATTTTTACAAAGAGACCACCTTTGAACACGCAATATGAAGATCTCTAGTTTTGGCTATTGAACCTAGAAAAACATGTCTGTCAAGCCTTGTACCGTCTGTATCAATAGATGACTGCCCGCGGTAAGCCATGTACCCGTGAAACTGCGCACATATTCTTGTGTAATTCCTTGTAGGGTTCGGACCTTATAGATGGATATATGGAGTACCGTTAGTAGAAACATCTCTGATTGGCCTAGAAAGTAGGTGTTGCCTCAGAAACCCGTCAGCGAAGGCATGTACCGTCTGTATCAATAGATGCCTGCCCGTGGTAAGGCATATTATGCAATCACTGGCTGGATATATAGATAGAACACTACTACCTCTGTAAAGTTTGGGTTAGAAATAAATAATAATAATAATATAAAAATGAATACCTTTTCCTTTCAACTACAAAATCAAACAAACACAACTTAAAAACACAACTTGGTCTTCGTCAATATTTGCAACTACAAAATGTGTGACCTAGAAAAGAGGCCCCAAGGAAAACACTTTTCAATGTGTGGACAGGGGTCTGCGTGAACGCAGTCCCCCACTACCAAAGTTTACGCTGTTGAGTTACCCCTATTTAGGGTAATCACACGGGTCAGCCAATGCGAAGCAGGGTTGCTGCCATGGCCTGGAAGAATTTACTAAATCTGAGAGGAAAAATTTACTAAATTGTATCTGTTTTTACTAAATGCTAAAAAAAATTTTTGCGCATGTGCACCATCAAACATCGATTTTTACTATAGGAGGATAATCAATAGGATTTCCACGATATTTTTTTCCTTTTATCTTCTTTTTTTCTTCTTTTCTTAAGTTTTCATAGTATAATTAAAAATTCCAGAAACCTATAAGTTCAAAAATCCTTTTTTTTTATTATTTGGATGTTCTACTGGATAGGCTTCATATTTCAGATGCGGTTTATCCAATACATCAAACAATAGTCTGGAATCTTAGATTCTGGAAATCCTGCTGGTGAAGCCCGGCTTTAAAATTATCAATGGTCTTCAGTTCATAAAATTCAGATATATTGAAAAATCAAAAAACAATCAACGAAAAAAAACAGCTACAACTCATATTCACGAAGCAATTCAGGTGATGGTGTGCATAGAATCTGAGGTGTGTTTTAAAGTGACGGCTTTTGAAATTTGTCCCCCAGTTTCCGTTTTTAAGGTTTGAAATCTAAACCCTTCAATTTTGCATTTTTAAGAAGAAATTTACCACTTTTAAAACACTAATTGCGTTGGTCTTTAAATACGATATAAGCTGCTTACAAAGATTTCTAGCAAATTTTAAAGAAATTAATTTAGGATTTTTTTTAACTGATTTTTTTAGGATTCTCTCTCATTCTTATTCAAATGAATCAAAAACCAATACAATCTATGTCACTTCAAAACGAAAATGACGTAATCGGCTACCGGTTTAGTTGTAAAAATGTGTAAATTAAAAAGTACACCTCGAACTGGACTAGGGCTGCAAAGAAAAAAAAGTAATATAACATACAATAATTAGTTTAAAAAAAAACAACATTGTGTCAATATTCTTCAGGTCAGGCAAATCATACAAATTGAAAAGTAAGAAGAAAATATGTAGTCACAATTAAAAAAAAGTCGCACTTAAAAGGCTTTAATCGTCCTCGGCCTCATCCGAATTTAAAGTATCCGCTAGCGCACCTCAAAGTGGTGAAGGGTTGTAAACATCACTGAGCTTCACGCCGAGCAAGGTGATGGCCAACGTGCTTCGGGTGACCGCAAAACTTGGGACCTTGTGGTGTACCTTATCCCCAAGAAACGCTCAATGATGATGACAAATATAATGATGAAAAGTTTGGCTACGACATCCCCGGTATTATGCGATGCGACGAGAATGGCGCTCTCGTCGAAAAATATGCTAGCTAACGTCCTATCAAGAAGAGAAGGCCTGAATATCGGCTGCTTCAACCTGTGCTCAATTAAATGTTCATTGAAACAAGCTTTTGTAGCTGATGAATTTATCTTTATAACCTTGATATTTTAAGCGTTTCTCAGACGAGACTAAATGAACGCAGCATCTTAACCCTGGAATCCTCGCCTGGGAAGGTGGTCTCTTTTTATAACTCGGGACCATTAGATGGATCTGGCCGTGCAGGAGTAGGTATCCTGTTGTCCCCCAAAGCAGTTACTGGCCTCATCGAATATGAGCCTGTGTCTGAGAGAATCGTACGGGCAAGAATTAAAGGTCACACGAACAATCTGACTGTCCTTAGCGTTTACGCCCCAATAAGAGATGCCACTTAACAGCAAAAAGATCAGTTTTACAGTGACCTGCAGACAGTCATTGATAAGATTCCCCGGAAAGATATCCTCCTAATTGGAGACGACTTCAATGCCAGAATCGGCGGAAACCTGAATAACTCGGAACGTTTGATCGGCAAGCACGGCCTTGGAGACAGGTGCACAAATGGAAACAGGCTTTTGCTGTTTGCAATGCAGAACAATCTCGCTGTGGCTAACACCTGGCTTAGGCACAAGCCGTGTCATACGTATACATGGGAATCGCTTGATGGAAGAGTAAAGGCCCAAACAGATTATCTCCCTGTATCCCGACGATGGAAATCCATGGTGTTGGACTCGAGAGTGCACAGAGGTGCTGACACGGGATCGAAAAATGGATCTGACTACTTCTTGCTGAAGACAAGACTAAAGTACAGACTTAGCTCAAGGAAGACTACTATGCCAAACCAGAAAATAGACGTTTCGAAGCTGAAAGTAGATGATTACCGAGGAGCATTTGTCCTTGAACTCTCAAACCGCTTCGCTGTCCTTCAAGATGATACCGAGGAGGCAATCTCCACTGATCAGTGCCCCAAGATAAAGATTGAGAATAAATGGAGCAAATTCAGGGACCACATCAATGAAGCTGCCGCAAATATACTTGGATTTGTCAAGCGTAAAACCAAGAAATGGATCACAGAAAAGACAATCAAACTCTCTGCCAAGAAAAAAGAAATGACCAACAGGAAGTCCCCCACTTACAAAGTGCTACGACAGGAATGTCACAAATCAGCAAGACCTGACAAAAAAGCCTACTGGTCTAATGTTGCCAGTGATATGGAAAGAGCCACATCACGGAGCGATACACGAAAACTCTATCAGATACTTGGAGAATGCACTGGGAAGAAGAAGCAAACTACCATCCCCTCGCTTAAGGCGAAGGATGGGAAAATACTCACAAGCAGCGAGGAACGTATCGAAAGATGGCGAGTTCATTTCCAAGAGCTATTGAGACCAAGAGACAACAGTAATCGAAAGCAACCACTTACAGAACCGCAGAATCCCCCGCACAACCAGACTTATGAAAATGTATGCACGGACCCAACCTGCAGGGATGAAGTAATTAAGGCGATCCAAGTTTTGAAAAACCATAAAAGCCCAGGAATAGATAGTATTCCTGCTGAGTTACTGAAAGCTCTCCCCGAGGCGGTGGTGGATGAACTTCATTGCGTGATTACCGAAGGTTGGGACAATGAATACATCCCATATGACTGAAAGACATCAATAATTGTCCCTATCTTCAAAAAAGGAGACCGAATGGACTGCAAAAACTACCGAGGTATATCCCTTATCCCCATGGGTTGCTATGACCAGATTTTTAGCCTGCGACAGATCCTTGAACACCGGTTTAAACACCAGCAGGAAACAATCCAAATCTTCATAGACTTCATTACCGCGTTTGATTCGGTCCATCGTGATGCAATATGGGAGGCAATGAGAGAGGACAGTTTGCCTGAAAAGATCATCAATCTGCTCAAGGCATGCTATGCTGGAACAAAGGCCCGGGTAGGTGTCGATGGCGATCTTTCAGATCTGGTCCTCATCGAGGAAGGTGTACGTCAAGGCTGTGTCCTTTCACCAACTTTGTTTAACTTCGTCATCGATTTGATCCTAAGGGTCCTGGGCAATTATAAAGGCGTTGTAGTGAGCCCGTCCTTCTCCGTCACAGATCTTGACTATGCTGACGATGTGGACATGCTTGCTGAATCCGTTGCAGAAGCCCAGGCTATGATAAATGACGTGGCAGTCAAGGCACTTTCGACTGGTCTCCAAATAAGCTTACCAAAAACAAAATCCATGCGAACAGATGGGATGGATGAAACCCCTGTGACTCTAAATGGTAATCAGATAGAGGACGTCCAGTCGTTCAAAAACCTCGCATCGATGATAAACCCTGCCGGTGAATCTTCAGAAGAAATCCAGAGCCGCATATCGTCAGCCTAGAGTGTCTTCCTTCAATTACGGAAATATCTCTTGAAACGGAGCGAAATATCGCTACGCAAAAAGCTCCGAGTGTATGAAGCTATGATTCTCTCGGTCCTCCTCTATGGATGTGAAACGTGGTCACTTAAAGCAGCCGAAGCATTTAGCTTGAATATATTCAACCACAAATGCCTGCGCTATATCCTGGGTATCCGCTTCTCAGATAGAATCTCGAATGAAGAAGTAAGGAGAAGATGTAGGGATCGCCCACATGTCTCTGACATTGTTAAGCATAGGAGACTGAAATGGTTTGGCCACACAATGGGCGGACCAGATGACCATATAAACAAAAAATGCCTCAAATTTCTACCACTACCTGCTTGGAAGAAGAGGGCAGGAGGCCAAAAGAAGACGTGGCGAGCTACAGTTAAGTCTGGTCTGGAGCCAATCGGAGGATTCCGAAAATACGGCCGTCACTGGGAACGCCAGTGGCTGGAAATGATGGAGCCCGCCACCCTCGAGCGAAACCTATAGAAGGAGACATGTCGTCATCTGCTGGGCACCACGATGAGTCTTGATGCGGCTTGAATGTGCAACAAGTGCAAGTACAAGTACAAGTACATGGCTTTTTTACTAGATTTCGGGAAATTTATTAGATCCTCTAAATTTACTAGATTTTTTTAACTAGATCTAGCAAAATCCTACTGCATGGCAACCCCGATCCGAGTGCAATGGAAAGCTGGGATGCCAAATGGACACTTTTAGTGGCTTTTGGACACTTTTTCACTCTGAGGGACACCAGGACACTATTGGGTCAAAAAAGGCAGCTTTTTGAAAAAAAAGGACCCTTTTTGGACATTTTTCCAAATAAAAAACCAAATGTTTTTATTTTTTTCATTTTTTTAATAAATATGACTGCTTTTAATTTGTACTTTACTTTTAAGCTTTGGTAACGTCTTGGGGATTTTTCTTAGATGTTTTTGCACCCTGCGCAAACACTATTTATCAACCGAATAGGAATAGGACCTAAAGTCTTAATCAATGTGATATGCTAGAACTTTCGAATCCATCTTTTTCTTCTATCTTACAGTTGACGTTTATCATCAATTCGGTCAACTTCAAGGACCCACCTACTGCTGGTGGCAAAGTCACCAAGGCTGCTGAGAAGGCTGGAAAAAAGAAGTGAATGGCCAGTCCCTTCTGGCGCATTCCACATAAATCCCTGTGGCGTGTAGCCGTGTGCACATGGCTGTTATTACACTGCTGTCATAGAAAGAAAGGAGTTTCGCAGAAAAGCTGTGTTGCAGCTCAATTTTATTTATAGCCGCTAGCAAATGTTTCTGTTTTATATTCTATACTTTCAGCTGTGATTTTTTTGTCAAACGCTGATCGCCAGTTTCTATTGAGTATAACTCAAGCAAATTTATTTCAATTTGCCTTGTCTTCTCACTTTTTTAGTTCTCAAAAACATCATTTTTGCTCAGGGCTACTTCTAAATGTTCAGAAAACGGCAAGATAGAGAAGTTGTTTAATGATTTTAACCACTTGAACAATCAGCTGGATGAGTGGTTAAGGTGATCAACGTTTTTTGTTGAACTTTAAAATCATGTCGGTCAAATTAAACATTTCGTTGCTACAGCCGTTCAAAGACTCGCATCTTTTTCGCATGACTTATGAAAATGCCGAAGTGAAAATGAAACTCTATGATTGGTTCTTTTCTTTTCGACTAAGATAGGTAGCGATAGAGGTATCAATAATCGATATAACATTTTGCTCTTTTGACATTCTCATGACGATTTTTTTCTGCCGTCTCTTCACATTGAAATAGCACTAAACATTATTTATAGGTAGTGTTAATGTCAAAGCTGGAAATACCTGCAGAAATCATGCAGGTAACAGACCGCTAGGTAGCAGAACTAAGAAGGACAAATTTCACAGGTTTTTCGGTACTTTTTTTCACAGGTTTTGAAAATTCATAGTGGCAACCCTGTATTTTGGCTAATTTTCTGGAGGGCCACTAAAAGTGTCCTTTTTTGGATGATTTGGACACTTTTGTCCCTAAAAGTTTTGGCAACCCTGATGGAAAGGCTTCACCCTAGGAACGCCTCTTTCATGATCAAGACAGCTCTCCAGTCAGGTAAGTATGATTACTTAAATCTAACATTTTACTAATATCTTTCGACATAAATTCGATTGCTTTGGATGCCACTCAATAGCTCCAATCAATAAAACAGAAGCATGTGGAACAAAACTGTTTCACATCAATGAATCAAGTCTCTAAATTATTTTTAGAAATAGACATGTTCCATTTCATTTTCATAGTCAAACGTCTTAATCGTTTGAATACAAATTTACCTTTTTAAGAAAAGCAAATCAGGAGTTTCTCACTCTGTTATCAACATAACTGAATAGTCGAAACTTTAATTTCTGAGAACCCTGTGGATGTTTTACTGATTAATAATTTTAAAAAACTTTTTCCACAAAATATGTTTTACAAAGAAAAGTAAAGAGCTCTATTAAGCCAAAAATGAGCAGAAATAGAGTATAATAATCTTCTAAGCGTAAAACTACCACAATTTTTTTTTCTGCAGACAATCTTCGAAATTTCCGCAATTTCTGTGAAGATTTTACCAAGTTAAATTTTCTAAAAAACAAATTATCATGTTATTGAAATCTTCGCAATAATTCAATTTTTAGAAAATTTAACTTGGCATAATCTTCGCTGAAATATTCGAAATTTTAAAAACTATCTGCAGAAAAAGGGATTACAGATTTTGACTCTTCCCCAGTTGCTCTATCGATTCATATTAATCACATATTCAATGTTACATTATGTGTTAACAGTTACCGCAGCACAGTGGCAAGGCGACAGCCTGAGCTCCAAGTGACTGAATTGCTGCTCATTGAATATGTTTTCTCGTCATAGGATTTTTTTTGTCCGTATTTACTTGATTGAACATTGAATTCCTTATCGCTTTCAAACCTTGTTAAAAAACCGATAAGGATTTACTAGGATTAAGGATTTACTCTAACAATTTTCATAGCTCTGGTTTCTCCTCATATCGAATTAATCTATTGTCTTTTACTAAAGATTAATCATAAGAACTTTTTGCACAAAATAAGTTTTTCAAAAAAAAAGTAAAGAACTCCATTAAACCAAAAATGAACAAAAATAGATTATAATTTGTACTTTACTGAAAAAAATTTAAGTGAATTTACTGGAAAAAATATGCATTGTCAGTTTAATATACATATGCTGATATTTATCCCTTAAAATCTTATTTAATTTTTGTTTTCTTAAAGTTAGAAGTGAAAACATTTAAAAGTCAAATATGAACAAAAATTCAATCTTTTCAAAAATGAAAAACAAATTGTGAAATTAATGGCATTGAAATTAACTCGCATCCTAGGAAGGATACGAGTTCAAGCCAATTTGTGGTAAAGATGTCTTCGGATTGGTACCGCGTGTGTCTTTGCTCTTCATTTTCGTTTTGACACGTCACCGCTTTTCTTCTAGCCGCGTGTGTCTGCTCTTCATTTTTGACTCGCTAAAATGATCGGGGTCAGATGTCTTCTAACCTCGTGTGTCTTTGGTCTTCATTTTTTGACTCGCTCTAACTGTCGCTTTCGCATATCTGGTTATTGGCTTTTTCACCATCAACTTTCGTAAATTATATACAATTTTTCTCCTTTTCTTTCAGATGAAAAAAATATGATGTTGAATATATTCAAAAACTTGAAAATTACAAGAGTTATTTCTATTAAGTTGGAAAAACGCATTATTCCTATGATTGGTTTCCTCTCGAATGGGGTGCACCAATCCCGGAGGTACTGCAATTCCGGGCGATAGTCTGGTGGGAGCGGGGCAAGCCCCGACATCCCTCCGGTTTCCGAAAATCAGTTTAATATTCTGGGCAACATGAAGGGACCGTATCAGATATTAAGCTATTAAGAACAGATACTACACTTTGATCTTATCAAAAAGGCTGAGAAGGGATAATTTAACAATGATTGTCAAAGAGTTTAACAGAATACGAGTAACAAAGTTTGTCGCAAATTTAATTTCGGTTGCAATGCTCAAATAAAGTTCAATAAACTTATCAGTTTGTATTTAGATTTTACAAAACAGCAAAAAAATATTTCCAATAATATCAAAGTTTATTTCAAAATTCTAATGGTAAACGGGAAATTTTCCAATTAAGACTTGGACAAAATTGTCCCAAAATTACCCAAGAAAACACGCTCATTTGCAATGAAAATTGTCACTCCGCCAGTTGATACCACTGGTGTTGATGAAGAGCGTCAATTTATGGAAATTAGGGGGGCAAGGCCAAATACAGTGCCCCTGCCGATATTTTGTCTGACTCGTTAAAACTTAACGCAATGCATTTAAACAAATTTCCGATGTTTTCATTAAACTTTTTTTTGTACCCCTGCCTCCAAAACAATATTATGGACGCGGCCCTGGGGGGGGGGGGCAACAGAATATTTTTCAGAGTTCAGGGAGTGGAATTTCGTTGTCTTTTCAATATCTTTAACAAATATGCGTAACAAAAACAAGCCCCTTTTCAATGATAATACCACGGAAAGTTTTTTTTTTATCCAAGAGGGGGGCTACAGGAAAAACATAAGAAAATGGTATTCATATATGCTACTTGGTAACAATGCAATTTGTATTGTGAAATCATTAAATTTGCTTCAAATTTGGACTCAAAAGCTGAATTTTTAATCACATAAGCAAAATACACAAACACGAAGCAGTGAGACTTCAGATAAACGATTGCTTGCTTTAATTTTATTAGTATGTATCCTTTTCATAACTCCATTTACTTGATTAATTCTATATTTCTATCTTGTTACTAACAATGTAGCGAAAAGACTGCATTGAAGAATAAATGGCCTTCAGCTAAGATAGTAGAATTTCAGCATAAACTTATCAAAGCACCCTAAGCTTTGAACCCTGGAAAAGCAATAGAAAAGGAAAAAAAGTCCTTAAAGATGGACTTTTTGTTACTATAGCCGTGTTGGACCATAGGGGGGGGGGACGGGGCAACAGAGTATTTTCTCAGAGTCTAGGGAGGGGAATTTCGTTGTCTTTTCAATATCTTTATCTTTCAATATCTTTGTCTTTTCAATATCGTTGTCTTTAGTAATACTAGGTGAGCAAATAATGTGATCAATATTGCTCTTACTGCCTGAATGGTGAATGTGAGAAAACGGATGAGTTTTGGGTGTATTAAAAAAACAAGTTTTTTTAACTGAAAGTAAGAAACGACGTTAAAACTTAAAACGAACAGAAATTATTCCGTATATGAAAGGGTCTGTCCCCTCCTCAACGCCTCGCTCTTTACGCTAAAGTTTTTTATTTAAAAAAAAAAATAGAGTTGTGAAAAAGTCAAATTTTAGCGTAAAGAGCGAGGCGTTGAGGAGGGGACAGCCCCTTTCATATACGGAATAATTTCTGTTCGTTTTAAGTTTTAACGTCGTTCCTTACTTCATTTAAAAAAACTTGTTTTTTTATTTAATTTTTGAACGTTTTTGAATTAATACAGGTTTTGATTTTGGCTCAACGTACAGGAATAACTGAAACAAAATTTGGATATTAATTTTACTTTTTTGGTTAAATGGCTTTCTCGAAAGTTGTTTAATTTTATTTACGAGAGTTTTTATTAGTAATAAATATACGCAACTTACGAATTAACTTATGTAGCGAACTTCTATATTAATATATTGTTATTACGTATATTAGGGGGCTCGCCTCCTAGTCAATACCTTGCTCTTTAAGCTAAAGTTTGAATTTTGTTCCAATTCTTTAAAAATGACCGCTTAATCACAATGGCCGTTAATTAGAATAAATAGCTCTTATGAAAGTAGTAAAAAATCTTTGGCTTAAAGAGCGAGGTACTGACTAGGGGGTGAACCCAATCATATACATAATATTTTCTGTTCGTTTTAAGTTTTGATGTTGCTCCTTACTTTCAGTTGAAAAGCTTGTTTTTTTATTTAATTTCTGATCTTTCTTTTTAAATAATGCTGGGAAATCCGGCGTCCCCTTTATAGCATTGTCTCTTCCCCCATAAAAACATCCTTCATGGAAAGATCCTCTCAGATAACCCTCGACCCCCCCCCACCCCCACCCCCCCACTACCAGAAAAAATCCCCCTGAAAACGTCTGTATACTTCGCAATAACCAATACTATATGTTAACATTGGGTTAAGTCCATAACTTTCAGCCCTCCCCCTAGGGACTTCGGGGATTAAGTAATCCTAAAAGACATAGTTATCATATTTTCGACCATGCTAAACAAAATGGCTATCTCAAAATTTTGATCGGGTGACTTTGGAGAAAAAAAGAGCGTGAGAGGGGGCCTAGTTGCCCTCCGTTTTTTTTTGGCACTTTAAAAGGGCACTAGAACTTTTAATTTCCGTTCCAATTAGTCCTCCCACGATTTTCTAGGACCACTGGGTCGATACGATCACACCTGGAAAAAAAAACAAATAAACTCACATCCGTGATCTTTCTTCTGGCAAAAAATTCAAAATTCCACATTTTTGTAGATAGGTGCTTGAAAGCTCTACAGTAGGGTTCTCTTATACACTGAATATGATGGTGTGATTTTCATTAAGGTTCCGTAACTTTTAGGGGGTCTTTCCCCCTTTTTTCTAAAATCAGCCAAAGTTTCTCAGGCGCGTAACTTTTGATAGGTAAGACTAAACTTGATGAATCTTATATATTTGAAATCAGCATTAAAATCAATTTTTTTTATGTACCTATTGATATCACAATTCCGTTTTTTAGAGTTTCGGTTGCATTGAGCCGGGTCGCTCCTTACTTACAGTTTACAAACTGTTTGAATATGATAAGATGGAAGGCAGTCTAACAACGAATCAGTTCTCACTGACGAATGATTTATATCGGTATTGAGGTCACCAATATAATCTAGAGAAATAGAAACAATTTTTTCCACTAAAAACTTCAACGTGTTGCAATCTTTGCCATATCTAGTCATCGATCTGGCAGAACAATCATCATAAGGCAGATAAGAATTAATGAAAACTATAGTGCCCATACGAACAGCCAAAATAAACTTATCTGAGTAAAAATTCACCGGTGAATGCAAATTTGGATCGCGCTTAAAAACACGAGCTAGCCCTCTTGTGGCTTTGGAGTAATAAAAAAACACATTATAATGAGGTATTCGAGACAAAAGGTTAATGCTAAAGTCTGTAAGAAGATGCTCCTGTAGACAGACCAAATGAAAATCATTGTAGAGCTCATCAATAATAAAGTCCTTATCGCTTGTACCATTAATATTAAACGATATTATTGAAAATTCCAAAGTCATTGCAAAATGGGGGAGCGCAACATTAGTTCCTTAGATACTGGGCCTGAAAGACTATAGGAAGCATGATTTTTGCCACAGTTAGCACACTTGGGAACAGCGATACAAGGACATTCCTTAGTAGACAGATGTGGCCCAGCACATCTGGCACATTTCAGGACATTGCTGGTGCAAGCACTTTGAAAGTGATCGTATGACCGGCATTTGAAGCAGCATTTAGGTATTTTCTTAAATTCGTGAATTCGAAGAAATTCATATCCAACTTTAATTTCTTCTTTGAAATAAGCAGACTGAGTGAAGGAGTCTTCAAATTCAAACTTGACTCACACAGTCTTGGCCAGTCGATTTGCACTTTTTATACCTTGCAGTCTTTTAAAGACTGAAAGGTCGACATCAACTGGGAAACCTCTGAGAATCCCAAACAAGTGCTTGAATCGTGCTTTAACTGTTGCTCCGGTAATAAAGTTCTGAACTGATGTACAAAAATCTTCAGTTGCAGATTTATGAATATTGACATATCATCTGTCATTAACAAGTTTCACGCTACCAACTAATTCATGCCCAGCTATTTGATCTAGAACAGATTTGCGTTTAATCGGATCAGATAGATCTGAAGGCACTTTAGAGACAATAACTGTCGCATGAGTGTCAGTTGCTGGGGTAGGTTTGGGTAGTTGAGGAAAATTCAACTGATAATTGTCAAGTTTCCCTGACATTTTAACAACCACTTGTTGTAGCTCATTAAACTTAGAGAGTAAAGAAGCATAAGCATTGGCAGGGAGACATGGCACCTCGGTAGGTCGCTTTATCACAAACAGGTACAAAAGTATCGCTACTGTCAAGAGATCTTAACAGAGAAATAATGCCACTAAAATGACTAGAAAGTGCATTGTTCCCCTTACATATTGGGCAATCCAAATCAGGTGCACTTATTTGCCACAATGAACTTTTAGCTTCTTTGACTATGTTCACGTCAAAAAACTCCATACCATACCTTTTGATAATATCCTCCTCAATTCTGCTTAGCAAATTGCTTTGAATAGAATTCAGCACTGGGGAATATACAAGTTCAGGCGTTTCGTCAATGCTCTTCATGGCTATCGCAATCGCCACACAAATTAAAGAGTCACTGTATTAATTCAAGAAAAAGCACTGAAATAATGAATATCGAAATATAGGTCAAATTAAAAGCAAACTAGATTCCAATTTATAATCCTCTTAAAGCTAATTCAGGTCAACAACTCACTTGGAGTAAATTATGACCTCACCGAAATAAATACAGACATGCAATATTATCCAATACAATTTTGGTGTTACCTCATTGAACTCTGAATGTAAACTGATTATTATTGTTAAGACGATAAAGGGACATGTAGAAATTGATCTTTGGGCCCTTTTGAAAAGATTAATTTCTTGATTAACTTACATTTTTGAAATATTACGGAAGCATTATGCCTAAAATTCCAAGCATATGAGAGAGTTGAGGATATAATCTATAATCCGGTTCTGGAATTTTCTCCAAAACACCTCTTAAATAAACATATTTTGTTGTTCTTAGTCTTGTATTAAGGCAAATGATGGTATCAATGACCAGTCACCATGATTAAATTAAATTGCCTTAACTGATTGAATTCCTGATGCATTTTGTTTTTGAAAATATTCTGTAATTATTAAATATGATTTTTAATTGACCTAGGATTCGAATTAAATTGCTTAAATTTAGATTAAGTCACAGAGGCTAGTCTTAAAAAGTGAAATGCCCATCATCACCATACATTTCATCAAGTCAATTACGTTGGTACATATAAAACTAAAACTTTCATCACAACCATTAAGCTTCTTTGAATATTTGAATAGGGGAGCCTGTTGCTACAGCAATTGATCGACCAGTCAGTTACAATACAACTATTTTTGAGCCTGGTTACTCAATATTTATATTATTTTCTCCGGATGTAGTTTTAGTATCATGTCCTTAAAGTTGCCCATGAATTGCTGCTCATTGAATATGTTTTCTCATTATATGAATGTTTTTGTCCGTATTTACTTGAATGAACATTGAATTCCTTATTGCTTTCAAACCTTGCTGAAAAACCGATAAGGATTTACTAGGATTTATTTTTAACTACTCAAGTCAACTCTAACAATTTTCATAGATCTGGCCTCTCCTCACATCGAATTAATCTTTCGCCTTTTACTAATGATTAGTGTGGGGAGGGGCACTTGATGAGTCTTAACAGATTTTTGAATGCCGAAAAGCAGATTAGCTTATACTATTGTAGTATGTTTGAATATTCCAAGATTACTTATCTGACCAGCCATGTTACTTCCCCCAAGCGTTTCACGAGACGTAAATGACATGAGAGGTTAGTAGGACTACTACTTGACGAAACGGTCTTGATTAGTGGTCAGACAAGTATCCCTGGAAAATACAGGATAATTGAAGTCATATATGAACAAAAATTAAATTTTTCAAAAATGAAAAACAAATTATGAAATTATTGGCTGATAGTAAAAAGTGTCAGTAATTGTGAAATGTGGCGCAACTTTCAGGGGTTTGTAAATAAGCTATGTTTACAGTGGAGTACACGTGATTAATGTTGTTATTCGCCTAGTTGCCTACAGCGTTTCAGGTGACAAGTTGCCAGATAAGTATTTGTTGTTATCTTTTGCAGATTACACCTGAAGAAGCTAATTTTAAGCGGGTAAGGGATGCTCAAAGGCACTCTTGGCTTGGTGCAATAACAAGCCAAGTCCTAGATGCTCTTGAGTCCCTATTCTCTTAGGGCCCTCTTTCCTCCTTCGTCTAGGAACAGTATTTCTATTCCAGTATAGGAGGTTCCTTTGAGATATTACAGAGGTAAATCCTTTCATTTGGAGATTTCCATGGTATTTTAACCTAATACTGCCAAAGATTTTGGTCTCTTTGGTTCCTTATCTTGTTTCTAGTCACAATGCTCTGTGTGACGGGAGAACGTGATTCAAGAGACAATGCTCTGCATGAAGGGAGAAAGAGAATCAAGAGGAAATTCTCCATGGGAAGGGAGAAAGAGAATCAAGGGAAAACGGTCCGTGAGGAATGAGAAGCCTGGAGCCTAAATATAACTAACACAAAAACCTTGTGTTTTACCATCTCAAAGTCTTATCTTCGCTGATACATCCAGGAAGTCTGAAGCATGGCATTTTGACAGCTTCACCAATAATTCGTTGGTTCACATATTGAAATCGTTCAACGAAGAGTGAATTCATTGACTTGATGATTAATGTGCATTCTTTAAGATATTTTGGTACAAGGAATTGGTGTGGTCAAGGCTGACCCTTGTTTCTATAGCAGGCTTTGTTGCAGAGCCTTCCTAAATTTTGCAGAGGGAGGATACTTTGTGAGGGCCCTTGGGCCTGTACGATATTGGATGAAAAGATTCTTGTTTTTATTTGTTAAGTTCTTAGATGGTGTAAAAACGAGCAAAGTCCAAGTTACATTCAGTCCTCTTTTGTTTCGTTTCAGAAAGTAACTATTGCTGGATTTGTTATCTTTACAGCATAGTCACGTAATTTATTTAGTCTAAAAAGTAGAGAGCAAAGTATTGCTCAAGAAATATGAACAAAACTATTACAAGTCCATACAGAATGATAGTCCATAAGCCATTGCTCTTCTGCATTTGAAAAATCAAAAGATAATACCATTTTGGAATGCAAATTACCTCGTACTATCTTATTTCTACTAAGTCTTTTTAGCTCCAGTCCATATTTTAGGACTTTTTTCATTTTCTATTGCTTTTCCAGGGTTCAAAGCTTAGGGTGCTTTAATAAGTTTACACTCAAATTCGACTATAAACCTTGGATTATACTTGAATGCCATCTATTCTTCAATACAGTCTTCTGGCTACATTATTAGCAACAAGATAGAATTATAGAGTTAACCAAGCAAAGAGAGAATGAAAAGGATAAATACTCACTGTTTTGTTGCTGCTTATTTTGCTGGGGTGATTACAAATACAGCTTTTGTGTCCATATTTGGAGCAAATTTTATAATGTCACAGTAAAACTTGTATTACTATACCACTTATGAATAAAAGTAGCTTCAATTGGGAGAGGGGGGGGTATTTTCCTATAAGATTTTTTCTGCATTCCTTCTCTCAGATTCAATAAATTCGTGGTATTATTATTATTATTTGAAAACGGGCTTTTTTTTCGTATTTTTGTTAAATAAATTGAAAAAAACGAATTTTCCCTCCTTGGATTATAAAGAATACTCTTTTGCCCCCCACCCTCCCCAGGACCGTTTCCAGAATTTCTGTTACGAGGAGGGGGGGAACAAAAGGTAAGTAAAAACCATCAAACATTTGTTTAAATGCATTGCGTTCCTTTTTAACGAATCAGACAAAAATATCGGGGGAGGGGGCACAGGATGTGACCTAGCCCCTTGAATATCCTTGCGTTGATGCTATTGATCAATACTAATTGTGTCAACTGGCAGAGTGGGCATATTTTCTGCAAGATTTCTTTGTCTTGCAAGACCTTGATTAAAAAAAAAAAACATTAAACTGCCCAGAATATTAAACTGATTTTTGGAAACCGCACGATGGCCCGGAATTGCAGTACCTCCGGGATCGGCGTACCCCTTTCGAGGGGAAACCAAATCAATCATAGGAATAATGTGTTTTTCCAACTTAATAGAAAACACTCTTGTAATTTCCTAGTCCTTGAATATATTGAACCTTATATTTTGCTTCATCTGAAAGAAAAAGAGAAAAATTGTATATAATATACAAAAGTTGATGGTTAAAAAGCCAATAATCAGATTTGCAAAAGTGACAGTTAGAGCGTGTCAAAAAATGAAGACCGAAGACACACTTGGTTAGAAGACATGTGACCCTGATTATTTGAGCGAGTCAAATATGAAGATGAAGAGCAAAGACACATGCAGTACCAATCCAAAAGATATATATATATATATATATATATATATATATATATATATATATATATATTTATATTGTTTGGGGAAATGATGGAAGTGGGGGGGGGCTAGTTGCCCTCCAATCACTTTCGACTATGAAAAAGGGCACTAGCTCTTTGAAATTCCAATCGAATAAGCATTTTTTAAGTTTCTACGGCAACGCCTCCTATAAAAACCTTATATGCCCCCGGGGCATAACTTAAGACCCTTGGCCCTGAGGGTTCTGGGGGAGTGTTCTCCTCAAAAACATATTTTCTATCTTGAAATACGCTGAACTACGCTGAACAAAATGAACAAAATCAAAATCTCAAAATTTTGATTGGATGTGTTTGGGGGAATGATGGGCGTGGGGTGGGGGGGGGATAGTTGCCTTCCAATCACTTTCGACTATTAAAAAGGGCACTAGCCAGTCCAATTTCCAATCGAATGAGTCCTTTTTGAAGTTTCTACGACAACTTCTTCGATACGAAGTACCCGGGTATGGAGAAAAAAAAAACACATTGTGCCCACATCGTTCTTTACTGCAGACAGGTCGTCCCCATACTTCGATTGCACTGTGTGGTCAGTCATGAGGCTATTAATCATTATTAGAAATAAAATGGGACCCATCAGAGTTCCCTTGGGCACCCCACAAAAGATAGGAAGGGGATTGGAATAAACATTTTTATGTTTAAGCCCTTGAAAACGATTTTTTAAAAAGGAGGCAACAATTTTAACTAGAAAGGGACGAACTCTAAACTCCGTCAGCAGTTTATTTAAGAGGATATTGCGGTCAATTAGGTCGAACGCTTTCTGGACATCAATTAGTAAAAGATTGAACCAAGTATCAGGGTTTTTAAGAATGGTGTCAAGAAGACTATCAAGATAGTGTGGAGTAGATGTCTCCTTAAGGTTTCCAAATTGTTTTAAGTCAATAAGTTCAAGAATCTCTGCCTTTAACCAATTAGCTATGACACCCTCGTGCACTTTTGAAAAAACTGGGGTTAAGGGGATTGGTCGAACTCCAGTAAAATCGTTCACGCCTCCCTTCTTTTGGATTGGAGTAATATAGCCCAGCTTTCAAAACGACGGGTAACACCCGGAATTACTAATATCATTAAAATTACTAACAAGGGATCTTGATGGTTTACAAGGGAATGGTTTTATTAGATCAATTGGGATATCAATGGGACAAATACCATTTTTTTTCATTTTCTGTATTTTTTATTATTTGCTTCGCCGAAATTTCCGTGATTTTATCTTTTGGAGCCTGAGGGATTAGCTGATTTGCCGAGAGAGGGGGGAACGTTTGCACAAAGCTAGCTAGGTGTTTATTAGGCTCATTTGCTGTCTCTTCAGGCAGTTCATCCAGAAGAAAATCAAGGTTCTTGCACGACCGAGCCCCTAATTCGTTCACTTTGTTAAACCATTGCTGAGGTTTGCTCTGTTATATATATATATATATATATATATATATATATATATATATATATATATATATATATATATATATATATATATATATATATATATATATATATATATATATATATATATATATATATATATATATAACCTAACGTAACATACGAGGCGAACTACCCCCCCCCCCCTCTCACGCTCACCTTTTCCCCAAACACATCCAATAAAAATTTTTAGATAACCATTTTATTCAACGTAGTGGAAAGTTTTGGAAATTAGGTCTTTAAGGATGACAACCCCTCCCCCCACAGCCCTCAGGGCAACGATTGTAAGTTATGCCTTGGGCTCATATAAAGTTTTTATGGAAAGCGTTGTCGTAGAAACTTCAAAAGGGCTCACTCAATTGGAAATTGAAAGGGCTACTGCCTTTTTTAATAGTTGAAAGTGATTGGATAGCGACTAACGCCCCTCTCACGCCCACCATTTTCCCAAACACATCGAATCAAAATTTCGAGATTGCCATTCTATTCAAAGTAGTTGAAAGTTCTTGAAATTAGGTCTTTTAGGATGATAACCCCCTCAGAGCCCTCAGTGCAAGGGTTGTAAGTTATACCCGGGGGGAGGAATTAAAGTTTATATCGAAAGTTGTTAGAGAAATTTCAAAAAGGGCTCATTTGATTGGAAATTGAAATTGCTCTTTTTAATAGTCGAAAGTGAGTGGAGAGTAATTAACCCCCCTCATACGCCCACCATTTCCCCAAAAACATTCAGTCAAAGCTTAGAGATAGCCATTTTGTTCAACATAGTTGAAAGTTCTGAAAATTATGTATATTTAAGGATGACAAATAACCAAGAGCCCCTTGGGCAAAGGTTGTAGTGTATGCCCTGGGGGCATATAAGATTTTTTAGATAGAGTTGTCGTAAAACTTCAAAAGGAGCTCATTCAATTCGAAATTGAGAGGGATAGTGCCCTTTGTAATAGTCGAAAGTGATTGGAGGGCAACTAGCCCCCCCCCCCCAGACCCATCCTTCACCCAAACACATCCAATACAAATTTTGATATAGCCATTTTATTCAGCTTAGTTGATTTCCAGATATAAAAGGTATTTTTGAGGAGGACACTCCCCTAAAACCCTCAGGACAAGGATTATAAGTTATGCCCTGGGGGCATATAAGGTTTTTATTGAAATCTTTGTCGTGGAAACTTGAAAAAGAGCTCATTCGATTTGAAATTCAAAGGGATAGTACCCTTTTTAATAGTCGAAAGTGATTTGACCCCCCTAACCTAACCTAACATAAACCAGAGACGACACACACACAGAGACGGCAAAAACGGCAAAAAGACGGCAAAGTGACGGCAAAAATTTCAAACAGGGCTCATTTGATTGGAAATTGAAATTGCCCTTTTTAATAGTCGAAAGTGAGTGGAGAGTATTTAACCCCCCTCTTACGCCCACCTTTTCCCCAAAAACATTCAATCAAAGTTTTGAAATAGCCATTTTGTTCAACATAGTTGAAAGTTCTGAAAATTATGCCCTTTTTAATAGTCGAAAGTGATTGGAAGGCTTGAAATTTTCATAGTAAAGATCGATGTGGGTATAATGTATAATTTTTTGTTGTTATTGTTGTTTAGACCAGGGTACTTCGTATCGAAGGAGTTGTCGTGGGAACTTGAAAAAGGACTCATTCGATTTGAAATTCAAAGGGCTAGTACCCTTATTAAGTTTCTACGACAACGCTTTCAATAAGAACTTTATATGCCCCCAGGGCATAACTTACGACCCTTGCCCTGAGGGCTTCGGGGGGAGGGGTTGTCATCCTTAAAGACCCAATTTCCAAAACTTTCAACTACGTTGAATAAAATGGTTATCTAAAAATTTTGATTGGATGTGTTTGGGGAAAAGGTGGGCGTGAGAGGGGGGGGTAGTTCCCCTCAAATCACCTTCGATTATTAAAAAGGTTACTAGCCCTTTGAATTTCAAATCGAATGAGCCCTTTTTCAAGTTTCTACGACAAAGATTACAATAAAAACCTTATATGCCCCCAGGACATAACTTATAATCCTTGCCCTGAGGGCTGTGAGGGAGTGTCTGGGGAAAAGGTGGGCGTAAGAGGGGGTTTAGTTGCCCTAAAATCAATTTTGAATATTAAAAGGGTACTAGACCTTCGAATTTGAAATTGAATGAGCCCTTTTTCAATTTTTTACGATAAAAATTTCAGTAAAAACCTTATCTCTATGTGTATGTATGTGTATTATCTCTATGTGTGTCGTCTCTACGTGTGTGTCGTCTCTACGTGTGTGTCGTCTCTGTGTGTTTGTCGGCTCTGTGTTTTGTTTGTCTCTGTGTGTGTGTCGTCTCTGTGTGTGTGTATTCTTTGTGTGTTTGTCATCTCTGTGTGTGTGTCGTATCTTTATGTGTGTCGTGTCTGTGTGTGTGTCGTCTGTGTTTGTGTGTCGTCTCTGTCTGTTTGTTGTCTGTGTGTCTGTGTGTCGTCTCTGTGTGTTTGTAGTCTCTGTGTGTATGTCGTCTCTATTTGTGTGTCGTCTCTGTGTGTCTGTGTTGTCTCTGGCTTATGTTAGGTTAGGTTAGGGGTTAGTTGCCCTCAAATCACTTTTTAATATTAAATAGGATACTAGCCCTTTGAATTTCAAATCAAATGAGCCCTTTTTCAAGTTTCTACGAAAAAGATCAATAAAAACCTTATATGCCCCCCGGGCATAACTTATAATCCTTGCCCTGAGGGTTGCGGAGGAGTGTCCTCCTCAAAAATATGTTTTCTATCTGGAAATCAATTACGCTGAACAAAATCGCTATCTCAAAATTTTTATTAAATGTGTTTGGGGGAAGGATGGGTATGGGGGGGGGCTAGTTGCCCTCCAATCACTTTCGAAAGGGCAGTAGCCCTTCGAATTTCCAATTGAATGAGCTTTTTTTGATATTTCTACGACATCACCTTCTGTAAAAACCTTATATTCCCCCAGGGCATAACTTAAAACCCTTGCCCTGAGGGTTGTGGGGGAGTGTCCTCCTCAAAAATACATTTTCTATCTGGAAATCAAATACGCTGAACAAAATGGCTATCTCAAAATTTTGATTGGATGTGTTTGGGGAAATGATGGGCGTGGGGGGGGGCTAGTTGCCCTCCAATCACTTTCGACTATGAAAAAGGGCACTAGCTCTTTGAATTTCCAATCGAATAAGCATTTTTTAAGTTTCTACGGCAACGCCTCCTATAAAAACCTTATATGCCCCCGGGGCATAACTTAAGACCCTTGCCCTGAGGGTTCTGGGGGAGTGTCCCCCCGGGGCATATAACTTCTTCGATACGAAGTGCCCGGGTATGGAGAAAAAAAACACATTGTGCCCACATCGTTCTTTACTGCAGACAGGTCATCCCCATACTTCCATTGCTCTGTGTGGTCAGTCATGAGGCTATTAATCATTATTAAATAAACTTCATCCAGAAGAAAATCAAGGTTCTTGCACGACCGAGCCCCTATTTCGTTCACTTTGTTAAACCATTGCTGAGGTTTGCTCTGTTATATATATATATATTTTTTTTTTTTTATATATATATATATATATATATATATATATATATATATATATATATATATATATATATATATATATATATATATATATATATATATATATATATATATATATATATATATATATATATATATATATATATATATATATATATATATATATATATATATATATATATATATATATATATATATATATATATATATATATATATATATAACCTAACGTAACATACGAGGCGAACTACCCCCCCCCATCTCACGCCCACCTTTTCCCCAAACAAATCCAATCAAAATTTTTGGATAACCAATCTATTCAACGTAGTGAAAAGTTTTGGAAATTAGGTCTACCCGGATCACAACCTCTTCCCCCACCGCCCTTAGGGCAAGGATCATAAGTTATGCCTTGGGCTCATCTAAAGTTTTTATGGAAATCGTTGTCGTAGAAACTTCAAAAGGGCTCACTCAATTGGAAATTGAAAGGGCTACTGCCTTTTTTAGTAGTTGAAAGTTATTGGATAGCGACTAACGCCCCTCTCACCCCCACAATTTTCCCAAACACATCTAATCAAAATTTTGAGATATCCATGTTGTTCAACGTAGTTGAAAGTTCTGGAAATTAGGTCTTTTCGGATGATAACCCCCTCAGAGCCCTCAGTGCACGGGTTGTAAGTTATACCCGGGGGGGGGGCATTAAAGTTTATATCGAAAGTTGTTATAGAAATTTCAAAAAGGGCTCATTTGATTGGAAATTGAAATTGCTCTTTTTAATAGTCGAAAGTGAGTGGAGAGTAATTAACCCCCCTCTTACGCCCAGCCATTTCCCCAAAAACATTCAGTCAAAGTTTAGAGATAGCCATGTGTTAAATGTGTTTGGGGGAAGGATGGGTATGGGGGGGGGCTAGTTGCCCTCCAATCACTTTCGAAAGGGAAGTAGCCCATCGAATTTCCAATTGAATGAGCATTTTTTTATATTTCTACGACAACGCCTTCTGTAAAAACCTTATATTCCCCCAGGGCATAACTTAAAACCCTTGCCCTGAGGGTTGTAGGGAGTGTCCTCCTCAAAAATATATTTTCTATCTGGAAATAAAATACGCTGAACAAAATGTCTATCTCAAAATTTTCATTGGATGTGTTTGGGGAAATGATGGGCGTGGGGGAGGGGGCTAGTTGCCCTCCAATCACTTTCGACTATGAAAAAGGGCACTAGCTCTTTGAAATTCCAATCGAATAAGCATTTTTTAAGTTTCTACGGCAACGCCTCCTATAAAAACCTTATATGCCCCCGGGGCATAACTTAAGACCCTTGCCCTGAGGGTTCTGGGGGAGTGTCCCCCCGGGGCATATAACTTCTTCGATACGAAGTGCCCGGGTATGGAGAAAAAAAACACATTGTGCCCACATCGTTCTTTACTGCAGACAGGTCATCCCCATACTTCCATTGCTCTGTGTGGTCAGTCATGAGGCTATTAATCATTATTAAATAAACTTCATCCAGAAGAAAATCAAGGTTCTTGCACGACCGAGCCCCTGTTTCGTTCACTTTGTT